>NC_092279.1:34374978-34411271 GCF_036320965.1 Panulirus ornatus | reverse complement strand
ACAGAGAACATGGTCTTTGAGGGAATATCCTCACCTGGCCCCCTTCTCTGTTCCTTCTTTTGGAAAATTAAAAAAAAAATAATGAGACGGGAGGATTTCCAGCCCCCCGCTCCACCTTTTAGTCGCCTTCTACGACACGCAGGGAATACGTGGGAAGTATTCTTTCTCCCCTATCCCCAGGGATAATATATATATATATATATATATATATATATATATATATATATATATATATATATATATATATATGTATATATATATATATATATATATATATATATATATATATATATATATATATATATATATATATATATATATATATATATATATATATATATATATATATATATATATATATATATATATCATTTAATTAAGGTTAAGGGACAAGTTAATTGGGAGTTAAATTTGAAGGGAAAAAATCATTGAATGTAAATGTTGCCTTCAGCAACAATAATATTATAAAGATAATCTTAATCAGGAACTCACCAGAAAATTCTCCTGGATGCATCTATAAAGTGCTATGTAGAAAATGTGATAAGTTTTATGTTGAGCAGACAAGTAAGGATCTTTCTATTAGACTTGAGCAACATAAATGTAGTATAATAACGGGACAAGAATCAAATGCCTTGTTTAATCACGTTAAAATCTATGATCATTATATTGACTGGAGTAATGCCATCTCAGTTATTAACTCTAACTCTATTTCCACGGGAAATGCCATTGAATCTTCTATTATTGAATACACAAAGAATTATAATCTTAATATTAGTGATGGTTTATACAAATTAGATAACTTTATTGTTCATAAAATTTCTAAAATGATAAGTTTATGAACACTCTTTGTCTGTCTTGGACAATCGCATGTTTACCAAATGGCTTCCTAGCTTCATCTCTTCGATGTATATCAACTGACTGTTATATTTCTCTCATGTGTCTCCCCGGATAATATGATTATTACACGAAAGTGCACTTGGGAACTTATCGTGTTTCATTTCCCCGCGGACTCATCGGAATATGGGTCACAATGGCCTAACCTTGGGTAGGTTCTTAGGCGTAGCAGCCAATCCACATCCAGCACAGGTGTTCATCCTCCTCTCAGGCTGGTCGATGTATCGGTACTTGGTAAAGGTTGCGATATAAGTCTGTTTGTTTGCGTGCGTGTGTGTGTGTCTGTGTGTGTGTGTGTGTGTGTGTGTGTGTGTGTGTGTGTGTGTGTGTGTGCATTATTACATAGGAAAAAATACATGGTACATAATATCAGATTTAGAAATGGAGGAACACACCAGTATTAATCACACACACACACACACACACACACACACACACACACACGCGCATGTACGCACACTTATATGAATCATAGAAAAACCATGTGATATCTGATGATCCAATAAGTCTGGGAATGATCTAAGGTCTATACTAATGTGTTTTCTCTTGCATGAAGGAGTCAAAGGATGAGGTGAGGCGTAAGGTTTTCACAGATTCCTCTGGTACCTTCCAAGATTGCTGGGCAGCCAGGCAGAGCATCGCCAGTGGTATGTTTGCTGCCGTCTGTGACAGGACCACCATGAAGAAGGCCATGTCCTGGGATTTCAGGTACTTTGTTAAATTAAGTTTGTGACGAATGACTCCGGACAGTATTCGCTCACTAGTGGAGTGTATGTATAGATATTGTAAGATTTTTTACATATTACTGATGAAAAACTATTGGGACGTAAATAATTTTTGTCTGCTGAAATATATATATATATATATATATATATATATATATATATATATATATATATATATATATATATATATATATATATATATATATATATATATATATATATATATATATATATATATATATATATATATATATATATATATATACATATATATATATATCCCTGGGGATAGGGGAGAAAGAATACTTCCCACGCATTCCTCACGTGTCGTAGAAGGCGACTAAAGGGGACGGGAGCGGGGGGCCAGAAAACCTCCCCTCCTTGTATTTTAACTTTCTAAAAGGGGAAACAGAAGAAGGAGTCACGCGAGGAGTGCTCATCCTCTTCGTAGCCTCAGATTGGGGTGTCTAAATGTGTGTGGATGTAACCAAGATGAGAAAAAAGGAGAGATAGGTAGTATGTTTGAGGAAAGGAACCTGGATGTTGTGGCTTTGAGTGACGAGAAGTTCAAGGGTAAAGGGGAAGAGTGGTTTGGGAATTTCTTGGGAGTAAAGTGCAAGGGAAGGAGTAGCACTAATCCTGAATCAGGAGTTGTGGGAGTATGTGATAGAGTGTAAGAAAGTAAATTCTAGATTGATATGGGTAAAACAGAAAGTTGATGAAGAGAGATGGGTGATTATTGGTGCGTATGCATATCAGCATGAGAAGAAATATCATGAGAGGCAAGTGTTTTGGGAGCAGCTGAATGAGTGTGTTATTGGTTTTGATGCACAAGACCGGGTTATAGTGATGGGTGATTTGAATGCAAAGGTGAGTAATGTGGCAGTTGAGGGAATAATTGGTATACATGGAGTGTTCAGTGTTGTAAATGGAAATGGTGAAGAGTTTGTAGATTTATGTGCTGAAAAGGACTGGTGATTGGGAATACCTGGTTTAAAAAGCGAGATATACATAAGTATACATATGTAAGTAGGAGAGATGGCCAGAGAGCGTTATTGGATTACGTGTTAATTGATAGACGCACGAAAGGGAGACTTTTGGATGTTAATGTGCTGAGAGGTGCAATTGGAGGGATGTCTGATCATTATCTTGTGGAGGCGAAGGTGAAGATTTGTGGGGGTTTTCAGAAAAGAAGAGAGAATGTTGGGGTGAAGAAAGTGGTGAGAGTAAGTGAGCTTGGAAAGGAGACTTGTGTGAAGAAGTACCAGGAGAGACTGAATACAGAATGGAAAAAGCTGAGAACAAAAGGAGGTGAGGGGAGTGGGGGAAGAATGGGATATATTTAGGGAAGCAGTCATGGCTTGCGCAAAAGGTGCTTGTGGCATGAGAAGCATGGGAGGTGGGTTGATTAGAAAAGGTAGTGAGTGATGGGATGAAGAAGTAAGATTCTTAGTGAAAGGGAAGAGAGAGGCATTTGGACGATTTTTGCAGGGAAAAAATTCAAAGGAGTGGGAGAGTTATAAAAGATAGAGGCAGGAGGTCAAGAGAAAGGTGCAGGAGGTGAAAAAGAGGGCAAATGAGAGTTGGGGTGAGAGAGTATCATTAAATTTTAGGGAGAATAAAAAGATGTTTTGGAAGGAGGTAAATAAAGTGCGTAAGACAAGGGAGCAAATGGGAACTTCAGTGAAGGGGGCTAATGGGGAGGTGATAACAAGTAGTGGTGATGAGAGAAGGAGATGGAGTGAGTATTTTGAAGGTTTGTTGAATGTGTTTGATGATAGAGTGGCAGATATAGGGTGTCTTGGTCGAGGTGGTGTGCAAAGTGAGAGGGTTAGGGAAAATGAGTTGGTAAATAGAGAAGAGGTAGTAAAAGCTTTACGGAAGATGAAAGCCGGCAAGGCAGCAGGTTTGGATGGTATTGCAGTGGAATTTATTAAAAAAGTGGGTGACTGTATTGTTGACTGGTTGGTAAGGTTATTTAATGTATGTATGATTCATGGTGAGGTGCCTGAGGATTGGCGGAATGCTTGCATAGTACCATTGTACAAAGGCAAAGGGGATAAGAGTGAGTGCTCAAATTACAGAGGTATAAGTTTGTTGAGTATTCCTGGTAAATTATATGGGAGGGTTTTGATTGAGAGGGTGAAGGCATGTATAGAGCATCAGATTGGGGAAGAGCAGTGTGGTTTCAGAAGTGGTATAGGATGTGTGGATCAGGTGTTTGCTTTGAAGAATATATGTGAGAAATACTTAGAAAAACAAGTGGATTTATATGTAGTATTTATGGATCTGGAAAAGGCATATAATAGAGTTGATAGAGATGCTCTGTGGAAAGTTTTAAGAATATATAGTGTGGGAGCAAGTTGTTAGGAGCAGTGAAAAGTTTTTATCGAGGATGTAAGGCATTTGTACGTGTAGGAAGAGAGGAAAGTGATTGGTTCTCAGTGAATGTAGGTTTGCGGCAGGGGTGTGTGATGTCTCCATGGTTGTTTAATTTGTTTATGGATGGGTTTGTTAGGGAGGTGAATGCAAGAGTTTTGGAAAGAGTGGCAAGTATGAAGTCTGTTGTGGATGAGAGAGCTTGGGAAGTGAGTCAGTTGTTGTTCGCTGATGATACAGCGCTGGTGGCTGATTCATGTAAGAAAATGCCGAAGCTGGTGACTGAGTTTGGTAAAGTGTGTGAAAGAAGAAAGTTAAGAGTAAATGTACAAAAGAGCAAGGTTATTAGGTACAGTGGGGTTGAGGGTCAAGTCAGTTGGGAGGTAAGTTTGAATGGAGAAAAACTTGAGGAAGTAAAGTGTTTTAGATATCTGTGAGTGGATCTGGCAGCGAATGGAACCATGGGAGCGGAAGTGAATCATAGGGTGGGGGAGGGGGCGAGAATTTTGGGAGCCTTGAAGAATGTTTGGAAGTCGAGAACATTATCTCGGAAAGCAAAACTAGATATGTTTGAAGGAATAGTGGTTCCAACAATATTGTTTGGTTGCGGAGCGTGTGCTACGGATAGAGTTGTGCGCAGGAGGGTGGATGTGCTGGAAATGAGATGTTTCAGGACAATATGTGGCGTGAGGTGGTTTGATCGAGGAAGTAATGTAATGGTAAGGGAGATGTCTGGAAATAAAAAGACTGTGGTTGAGAGAGCAGAAGAGGGTGTTTTGAAATGGTTTGGTCACATGGAGAGAATGAGTGAGGAAAGATTGACCAAGAGGATATATATGTCAGAGGTGGAGGGAACAAGGAGAAGTGGGAGACCAAATTGGAGGTGGAAAGATGGAGTGAAAAAGATTTTGAGTGATCGGGGCCTGAACATGCAGGAGGGTGAAAGGCGTGCAAGGAATAGAGTGAATTGGAACGATGTGGTATACCAGGTTCAAAGTGCTGTCAATTGATTGAACCAGGGTATATGAAGCGTCTTGGGTAAACCATGGAAAGTTGTGTGGGGCCTGGATGTGGAAAGGGAGCTGTGGTTTCGGTGCATTATTACATGACAGCTAGAGACTGAGTGTGAACGAATGGGGCCTTTCGTGTCTTTTCCTAGCGCTACCTCGCACACATGAGGGGGAAGGAGGTTGTTATTCCATGTGTGGCGAGGTGGCGATGGGAACAAATAAAGGTAGACAGTATGAATTATGTACATGTGCATATATGTATATGTCTGTGTGTGTATATATATGTGTACATTGAGATGTATAGGTATGTATATTTGCGGTTGTTGACGTGTATGTATATACATGTGTATGTGGCCGGGTTGGGCCATTCTTTCGTCTGTTTCCTTGCGCTACCTCGCTAACGCGGGAGACAGCGACAAAGCAAAATAAAGTAAATAAAAAATGTATAACATATATATATATATATATATATATATATATATATATATATATATATATATATATATCTTTTCTTTCTTTCATACTATTCGCCATTTCCCGCGTTATCAAGGTAGCGTTAAGAACAGAGGACTGGACCTCAGAGAATATCCTCACCTGGCCTCGTTCTGAGTTCCTTCTTTTGGAAAAATCAAAAAAAAAACGAGAGGGGAGGATTTCCAGCCCCCCGCTCCCTCCCCTTTTAGTCGCCTTCTACGACACGCAGGGAATACGTGGGAAGTATTCTTTCTCCCCTATCCCCAGGGATAATATATATATATATATATATATATATATATATATATATATATATATATATATATATATATATATATATATATATATATATATATATATATATATATATATATATATATATATATATATATATATATATATATATATATATATATATATATATATATATATATATATCCCCTACTATTGATAAGGCTTCTTCAGAGTCCACATGGCTTGCAGAAATGTCACAGGGTCTACCAAAACCTGCAGATGAAGCTCTTGAAGATGATGAGAATGAAATGGAGACCATTTGTCGTGTACCAGAAGTGTTGGATTTGGGTGAAAGGCACAGTTTTAAGGATGATAAAGAGCAAATGACTGTGACAAGCAAGGCAAAGACTGAAAAGACGACAAAAAAACAAAGAAAGAAAGAGCAGAAGCAACAGATAATACAAGTAAAGAGATTGCAAGAAAAAAAAAAGCCTTGTTCGTGATACCGATGTTTTCAGGATCAAAAGGCATCTAAAGGAGATTGATGAGTCTGAAAAGCTGACTAAGAAACGCATTGAGTGTCGTATTGCAAGGAAAGAGCAGCTGAAATCAATGGCTAGTCGTTTAGGAAGTTTAAAGTTTGAAGAGGAGGATGTACAAGTGAAACTTGGTGATGAACTGCCTGACTCCTTGCGCCAGATAACACCAGCTATGAATCTTATTGAAGAACGCTTTAAAAACCTTCAGCGTAGAATCTTGATTGAGCCCACGCTTCCTCATAAGATGAAGAGGAAGTATACGTTGAAGAAGACAGTGAAGCGCAGCTACAAAATGGAGTTTGAAAAAATATCGCAGATGAGTGATTTGGTTTCTAAATAAGCTTATTCCTTAGTAAGATTCACACAAGCACACACACACAAACACGCACACAAACACACACACATATATATATATATATATATATATATATATATATATATATATATTATCCCTGGGGATAGGGGAGAAAGAATACTTCCCACGTATTCCCTGCGTGTCGTAGAAGGCGACTAAAAGGGAAGGGAGCGGGGGGCTGGAAATCCTCCCCTCTCAATTTTTTTTTTTAATTTTCCAAAAGAAGGAACAGAGAAGGGGGCCAGGTGAGGATATTCCCTCAATGGCCCAGTTCTCTGTTCTTAATGCTACCTCGCTAACGCGGGAAATGGCGAATAGTTTGAAAAAAAAAAAAAAAAATATATATATATATATATATATATATATATATATATATATATATATATATATATATATATATATATATATATATATATATACATATATATATATATTATCCCTGGGGATAGGGGAGAAAGAATACCTCCCACGCATTCCCTGCGTGTCGTAGAAGGCGACTAAAAGGGGAGGGAGCGGGGGGCTGGAAATCCTCCCCTCTTGTTTTCTTTTTTTTTTTTTAATTTTCCAAAAGAAGGAACAGAGAAGGGGGCCAGGTGAGGATGTTCCCTCAGAGGCCCAGTCCTCTGTTCTTGACGCTACCTTGCTGATGCGGGAAATGGCGAATAGTTTGAAAAATATATATATATATATATATATATATATATATATATATATATATATATATATATATATATATATATATATATATATATATATATATATATATATATATATATATATATATATATATATACATCCACACATCCTCTACCACTTCTGAAACCACACTGCTCTTCCCCAATCTGATGCCCTGTACATGCCTTCACCCTTTCAATCAATACTCTCCCATAAAATTTCCCAGGAATACTCAACAAACTTATACCTCTGTAATTTGACCACTCACTTTTATCCCCTTTCCCTTTGAACAATGCAAGCATTCTGCCAATCCTCAGGCATCTCACCATGAGTCATACATATTTTTGATAACCTTACCAACCAGTCAACAATATAGTCATCCCATATTTTAATATGTTCCACTGCAATACCATCCAAACCTTGCCTCCTTCCATCTTCCGCAAAGCGTTTACTACCTCTTCTCTGTTTCCCAAATCATTTGCGCTATCCCTCTCACTTTGCACACCACCTCGAACAAAAGACTCTATATCTGCCACTCTATCATCAAACACATTCAACAAACCTTTCCTTTGGACGCCGCTAGGCCCCTTTAATGGCCTCTGGTGCCTCCAAAGGGGATTTATATTAAACCTTCAATTTGCTGGGGGTTTTTTATATTGTTTTTCAAGGACCTTTATCTCCACCCCTTTGATCTCCTATGTGCTGGTTGTTAAATGTTCTAATGTTTGCCTATTTCCAAATGGTCACCTCCACTACTTGTTACCACCTCTTCATTAGCTCCCCTTCACTGATGTTCCCTTTGTTCCCTTGTCTTACGCACTTATTTATCTCCTTCCAAAACATCTTTTTTATTCTCCCTAAAATTAAATGATACTCCCTCACCCAACTCTCATTTGCCCTCTTTTTCACCTCTTGCACCTTCTTCTTGACCTCCTGCATCTTTCTTTTATACATCTCCAAGCATTTGCATTATTTCCCTGCAAAAACTCGCCCGGATGCCTCTCTCTTCTCTTTCACTAATAATCTTTCTTCTTCATCCCACCACTCACTTCCCTTTCTAATCTACCCACCTCACACGCTTCTAATGCCACAAGCATCTTTTGCGCAAACAAACACTGCTTTCCTAAATTCATCCTATTCCTACTCCACTCCCCTTAAGTCATTCATTCTCACCTTTTACCATTCTGTACTTAGACTCTCCTGGTACTTCCTCACACAATTTTCCTTCCCAAGCACACTCACTCTCACCACTCTCTTCACCTTCACCTCCACAAGATAATGATCAGATATCCCTCCCGTTGCACATCCCAGCATATTAACATCCAAAAGACTTTCTTTCGCGCGCCTATCAATTAACACGTAATGCAATAACGCTCTCTGGCTATCTCTCCTACTTACATGCGTATACTTACGTATATCTCTCTTTTTCAACCAGGTATTCCCAATCTACAGTCCTTTTTCAGCACATAAATGTAGAAGATCTTCACTATTATATACATGTGCATATAAGTATATGTCCTTGTAGTACATTTATGTATATATTGAAATATATAGGTATATATATGTAAACGTGTGGACGTGAATGTATATACATCTATATATGGATGGGTTGGGCCATTCCTCCATCTGTTTCCTTGAGCTACCTCGCTAATGCGGGAGACAGCGACGATGTATAATAGATGAAATATATATATATATATATATATATATATATATATATATATATATATATATATATATATATATATATATATATATATATATATATATATATATATATATATATATACATATATATATGTATATATATATAATATATACATATATATATATATAAATATATATATATATTTTTATGTATTTATTTTGCTTTATCGCTGTCTCCCGCGTTAGCGAGGTAGCGCAAGGAAACAGACGAAAGAATGGCCCAACCCGCCCACATACACATGTATATACATACATGTCCACACACGCACAATATACATACCTATACATCTCAATGTACACATGTATATTACACACACAGACATATACATATATACACATGTACATAACACATGTACATAATGTCTGGGGAGTAAAGTCAGGGGTTAGTGAGAGGACAAGAGAAAGGGAAGGAGTAGCAATACTCCTGAAACAGGAGTTGTGGGAGTATGTGATAGAATGTAAGAAAGTAAATTCTCGATTAATATGGGTAAAACTGAAAGTTGATGGAGAGAGGTGGGTGATTATTGGTGCATATGCACCTGGGCATGAGAAGAAAGATCATGAGAGGCAAGTGTTTTGGGAGCAGCTGAATGAGTGTGTTAGTGGTTTTGATGCACGAGACCGGGTTATAGTGATGGGTGATTTGAATGCAAAGGTGAGTAATGTGGCAGTTGAGGGAATAATTGGTATACATGGGGTGTTCAGTGTTGTAAATGGAAATGGTGAAGAGCTTGTAGATTTATGAGCTGAAAAAGGAATGATGATTGGGAATACCTGGTTTAAAAAGCGAGATATACATAAGTATACTTATGTAAGTAGGAGAGATGGCCAGAGAGCGTTATTGGATTACGTGTTAATTGACAGGCGTGCGAAAGAGAGACTTTTGGATGTTAATGTGCTGAGAGTTGCAACTGGAGGGATGTCTGATCATTATCTTGTGGAGGCTAAGGTGAAGATTTGTATGGGTTTTCAGAAAAGAAGAGTGAATGTTGGGGTGAAGAGGGTGGTGAGAGTAAGTGAGCTTGGGAAGGAGACCTGTGTGAGGAAGTACCAGGAGGGACTGAGTACAGAATGGAAAAAGGTGAGAACAATGGAAGTAAGGGGAGTGGGGGAGGAATGGGATGTATCTAGGGAATCAGTGATGGATTGCGCAAAAGATGCTTGTGGCATGAGAAGAGTGGGAGGTGGGTTGATTAGAAAAGGTAGTGAGTGGTGGGATGAAGAAGTAAGAGTATTAGTGAAAGAGAAGAGAGAGGCATTTGGACGATTTTTGCAGGGAAAAAATGCAATTGAGTGGGAGATGTATAAAAGAAAGAGACAGGAGGTCAAGAGAAAGGTGCAAGAGGTGAAAAAAAAGGGGAAATGAGAGTTGGGGTGAGAGAGTAGCATTAAATTTTAGGGAGAATAAAAAGATGTTCTGGAAGGAGGTAAATAAAGTGCGTAAGACAAGGGAGCAAATGGGAACTTCAGTGAAGGGCGCAAATGGGGAGGTGATAACAAGTAGTGGTGATGTGAGAAGGAGATGGAGTGAGTATTTTGAAGGTTTGTTGAATGTGTTTGATGATAGAGTGGCAGATATAGGGTGTTTTGGTCGAGGTGGTGTGCAAAGAGAGAGGGTTAGGGAAAATGATTTGGTAAACAGAGAAGAGGTAGTGAAAGCTTTGCGGAAGATGAAAGCCGGCAAGGCAGCAGGTTTGGATGGTATTGCAGTGGAATTTATTAGAAAAGGGGGTGACTGTATTGTTGACTGGTTGTTAAGGTTATTTAATGTATGTATGACTCATTGTGAGGTGCCTGAGGATTGGCGGAATGCGTGCATAGTGCCATTGTACAAAGGCAAAGGGGATAAGAGTGAGTGCTCAAATTACAGAGGTATAAGTTTGTTGAGTATTCCTGGTAAATTATATGGGAGGGTATTGATTGAGAGGGTGAAGGCATGTACAGAGCATCAGATTGGAAAGAGCAGTGTGGTTTCAGAAGTGATAGAGGATGTGTGGATCAGGTGTTTGCTTTGAAGAATGTATGTGAGAAATACTTAGAAAAGCAAATGGATTTGTATGCAGCATTTATGGATCTGGAGAAGGCATATGATAGAGTTGATAGAGATGCTCTGTGGAAGGTATTAAGAATATATGGTGTGGGAGGAAAGTTGTTAGAAGCAGTGAAAAGTTTTTATCGAGGATGTAAGGCATGTGTACGTGTAGGAAGAGAGGAAAGTGATTGGTTCTCAGTGAATGTAGGTTTGCGGCAGGGGTGTGTGATGTCTCCATGGTTGTTTAATTTGTTTATGGGTGGGGTTGTTAGGGAGGTAAATGCAAGAGTTTTGGAAAGAGTGGCAAGTATGAAGTCTGTTGGGGATGAGAGAGCTTGGGAAGTGAGTCAGTTGTTGTTCGCTGATGATATAGCGCTGGTGGCTGATTCATATGAGAAACTGCAGAAGCTGGTGACTGAGTTTGGTAAAGTGTGTGGAAGAAGAAAGTTAAGAGTAAATGTGAATAAGAGCAAGGTTATTAGGTACAGTAGGGTTGAGGTTCAAGTCAATTGGGAGGTGAGTTTGAATGGAGAAAAACCGGAGGAAGTGAAGTGTTTTAGATATCTGGGAGTGGATCTGGCAGCGGATGGAACCATGGAAGCGGAAGTGGATCATAGGGTGGGAGATCGGGCGAAAATTTTGGGAGCCTTGAAGAATGTGTGGAAGTCGAGAACATTATCTCGGAAAGCAAAAATGGGTGTGTTTGAAGGAATAGTGGTTCCAACAATGTTTTACGGTTGCGAGGCGTGGGCTATGGATAGAGTTGTGCGCAGGAGGATGGATGTGCTGGAAATGAGATGTTTGAGGACAATGTGTGGTGAGAGGTGGTTTGATCGAGTGAGTAACGTAAGGGTAAGAGAGATGTGTGGAAATAAAAAGAGCGTGGTTGAGAGAGCAGAAGAGGGTGTTTTGAAGTGGTTTGGGCACATGGAGAGAATGAGTGAGGAAAGATTGACCAAGAGGATATATGTGTCGGAGGTGGAAGGAACGAGGAGAAGAGGGAGACCAAATTGGAGGTGGAAAGACGGAGTGAAAAAGATTTTGTGTGATCGGGGCCTGAACATGCAGGAGGGTGAAAGGAGGGCAAGGAATAGAGTGAATTGGAGCGATGTGGTATACCGGGGTTGACGTGCTGTCAGTGGATTGAATCAAGGCATGTGAAGCGTCTGGGGTAAGCCGTGGAAAGCTGTGTAGGTATGTATATTTGCGTGTTTGGACGTATGTATATACATGTGTATGGGGGGGGGTTGAGCCATTTCTTTCGTCTGTTTCCTTGCGCTACCTCGCAAACGCGGGAGACAGCGACAAAGTATAATATAATATACATAATTCATTCTGCCTGCCTTTATTTGTTCCCATCGCCAACTCGCCACACATGGAATAACAACCCCCTCCCCCTCATGTGTGCGAGGTAGCGCTAGGAAAAACACCTAAGGCCCCATTCGTTCACACTCAGTCTCTAGCTGTCATGTAATAATGAACCGAAACCACAGCTCCCTTTCCACATCCAGGCCCCACACACTTTGCATGGTTTACCCCAGACACTTCACATGCCCTGGTTCAATCCATTGACAGCACGTCGACCCCGTCATACCACATCGTTCCAATACACTCTATTCCTTGCACGCCTTTCACCCTCCTGCATGTTCAGGCTACGATCACCCAAAATCTTTTTCACTCCATCTTCCCACCTCCAATTTGGTCTCCCACTCCTCCTCGTTCCCTCCACCTCTGACACATATATCCTCTTGGTCAAGCTTTCCCCACTCATTCTCTCCATATATATAAATATATATATATATATATATATATATATATATATATATATATATATATATATATATATATTTTTTTTTTTTTTTTTTTTTTTTTTAATTTTCCAAAAGAAGGAACAGAGAAGAGGTCCAGGTGAGGATATTCCCTCAAAGGCCCAGTCCTCTGTTCTTAACGCTACCTCGCTATCGCGGGAAATAGCGAATAGTATGAAAAAAAAAAAAAAAAAAAAAAAAATATATATATATATATATATATATATATATATATATATATATATATATATATATATATATATATATATATAAAGCAAAAATGGGTATGTTTGAGGGAATAGTGGTTCCAACAATGTTGTATGGTTGCGAGGCGTGGGCTATGGATAGAGTTGTGCGCAGGAGGGTGGATGTGCTGGAAATGAGATGTTTGAGGACAATGTGTGGTGTGAGGTGGTTTGATCGAGTAAGTAATGTAAGGGTAAGAGAGATGTGTGGAAATAAAAAGGGCGTGGTTGAGAGAGCAGAAGAGTGTGTTTTGAAGTGGTTTGGGCACATGGAGAGAATGAGTGAGGAAAGATTGACCAAGAGGATATATGTGTCGGAGGTGGAGGGAACGAGGAGAAGTGGGAGACCAAATTGGAGGTGGAAAGACAGAGTGAAAAAGATTTTGTGTTATCGGGGCCTGAACATGCAGGAGGGTGAAAGGAGGGCAAGGAATAGAGTGAATTGGAGCGATGTGGTATACCGGGGTTGACGTGCTGTCAGTGGATTGAATCAAGGCATGTGAAGCGTCTGGGGTAAGCCATGGAAAGCTGTGTAGGTATGTATATTTGAGTGTGTGGACGTATGTATATACATGTGTATGGGGGGGGGGGTTGGGCCATTTCTTTCGTCTGTTTCCTTGCGCTACCTCGCAAACGCGGGATACAGCGACAAAGTATAATGCAATATACATAATTCACGCTGCCTGCCTTTATTTGTTCCCATCGCCACCTCGCCACACATGGAATAACAACCCCCTCCCCCTCATGTGTGCGAGGTAGCGCTAGGAAAAACACCAAAGGCCCATTCGTTCACACTCTGTCTCTAGCTGTCATGTAATAATGAACCGAAACCACAGCTCCCTTTCCACATCCAGGCCCCACAAACTTTGCATGGTTTACCCCAGACGCTTCACATGCCCTAGTTCAATCCATTGACAGCACGTCGACGCCCGGTATACCACATCGTTCCAATACACTCTATTTCTTGCACGCCTTTCACCCTCCTGCATGTTGAGGCTACGATCACCCAAAATCTTTTTCACTCCATCTTCCCACCTCCAATTTGGTCTCCCACTCCTCCTCGTTCCCTCCACCTCTGACACATATATCCTCTTGGTCAAGCTTTCCCCACTCATTCTGTCCATATATATAAAAATATATATATATATATATATATATATATATATATATATATATATATATATATATATACATATATATATATATATATATATATATATATATATATATATATATATATATATATATATATAAAGCAAAAATGGGTATGTTTAAGGGAATAGTGGTTCCAACAATGTTGTATGGTTGCGAGGCGTGGGCTATGGATAGAGTTGTGCGCAGGAGGGTGGATGTGCTGGAAATGAGATGTTTGTGTGGTGTGAGGTGGTTTGATCGAGTAAGTAATGTAAGGGTAAGAGAGATGTGTGGAAATAAAAAGGGCGTGGTTGAGAGAGCAGAAGAGGGTATTTTGAAATGGTTTGGGCACATGGAGAGAATGAGTGAGGAAAGATTGACCAAGAGGATATATGTGTCGGAGGTGAAGGGAACGAGGAGAAGTGGGAGACCAAATTGGAGGTGGAAAGACGGAGTGAAAAAGATTTTGTGTGATCGGGGCCTGAACATGCAGGAGGGTGAAAGGAGGGCAAGGAATAGAGTGAATTGGAGCGATGTGGTATACCGGGGTTGACGTGCTGTCAGTGGATTGAATCAAGGCATGTGAAGCGTCTGTGGTAAGCCATGGAAAGCTGTGTAGGTATGTATATTTGCGTGTGTGGACGTATGTATATACATGTGTATGGGTGGGGGGGTTGGGCCATTTCTTTCGTCTGTTTCCTTGCGCTACCTCGTAAACGCGGGAGACAGCGACAAAGTATAATATAATATACATAATTCATGCTGCCTGCCTTTATTTGTTCCCATCGCCACCTCGCCACACATGGAATAACAACCCCCTCCCCCTCACGTGTACGAGGTAGCGCTAGGAAAAACACCAAAGGCCCATTCGTTCACACTCAGTCTCTAGCTGTCATGTAATAATGAACCGAAACCACAGCTCCCTTTCCACATCCAGGCCCCACACACTTTGCATGGTTTACCCCAGACGCTTCACATGCCCTGGTTTAATCCATTGACAGCACGTCGACCCCGGTATACCACATCGTTCCAATACACTCTATTCCTTGCACGCCTTTCACCCTCCTGCATGTTCAGGCTACGATCACCCAAAATCTTTTTCACTCCATCTTCCCACCTCCAATTTGGTCTCCCACTCCTCCTCGTTCCCTCCACCTCTGACACATATATCCTCTTGGTCAAGCTTTCCCCACTCATTCTCTCAATATATATAAATATACACACATATATATATATATATATATATATATATATATATATATATATATATATATATATATATATATATATATATATATATATATATATATATATATATATAAAGCAAAAATGGGTATGTTTGAGGGAATAGTGGTTCCAACAATGTTGTATGGTTGCGAGGCGTGGGCTATGGATAGAGTTGTGCGCAGGAGGGTGGATGTGCTGGAAATGAGATGTTTGAGGACAATGTGTAGTGTGAGGTGGTTTGATCGAGTAAGTAATGTAAGGGTAAGAGAGATGTGTGGAAATAAAAAGGGCGTGGTTGAGAGAGCAGAAGAGGGTGTTTTGAAATGGTTTGGGCACATGGAGAGAATGAGTGAGGAAAGATTGACCAAGAGGATATATATGTCGAAGGTGGAGGGAACGAGGAGAAGTGGGAGACCAAATTGGAGGTGGAAAGATGGAGTGAAAAAGATTTTGTCTGATCGGGGCCTGGACATGCAGGAGGGTGAAAGGTGGGCAAGGAATAGAGTGAATTGGATCGATGTGGTATACCGGGGTTGACGTGCTGTCAGTGGATTGAATCAGGGCATGTGAAGCGTCTGGGGTAAACCATGGAAAGTTGTGTGGGGCATGGATGTGGAAAGGGAGCTGTGGTTTCGGGCATTATTGCGAGACAGCTGGAGACTGAGTTTGAACGAATGGGGCCATTGCTGTCTTTTCCTAGTGCTACCTCGCACACATGAGGTGGGAGGGGGATGGTATTCCATGTGTGGCGAGGTGGCGATGGGAATGAATAGGGGCAGGCAGTGTGAATTGTGTGCATGGGTATATATGTATGTGTCTGTGTGTGTATATATATGTGTACATTGTGATGTATAGGTATGTATATTTGCGTGTGTGGGCGTGTTTATGTGTACATTGTGTATGGGGGTGGGTTGTGCCATTTCTTTCGTCTGTTTCTTTGCGCTACCTCCCAAACGCGGGAGACAGCGACAAAGCAAAATAAAAAATAAATAATAATATGATATATATATATCCCTGGGGATAGGGGACAAAGAATACTTCCCACGTATTCCCTGCGTGTCGTAGAAGGCGACTAAAAGGGGAGGGAGCAGGGGGCTGGAAATCATCCACTCTCGTTTTTTTTTTAATTTTCCAAAAGAAGGAACAGAGGGGGCCAGGTGAGGATATTCTAAAAAAGGCCCAGTCCCCTGTTCTCAACGCTACCTCGCTAACGCGGGAAATGGCGAATAGTTTAAAAGAAAGAAAGAAAAGAAAAAAAAAAAAAAAAAAAATATATATATATATATATATATATATATATATATATATATATATATATATATATATATATATATATATATATATATATATATATATATATATATTTATTTATTTATTATACTTTGTCACTGTCTCCCGCGTTTGCGAGGTAGCGCAAGGAAACAGACGAAAGAAATGGCCCCACCCCCCCCCCCATACACATGTATATACATACGTCCACACACGCAAATATACATACCTACACAGCTTTCCATTGCTTACCCCAGACGCTTCACATGCCTTGATTCAATCCACTGACAGCACGTCAACCCCGGTATACCACATCGCTCCAATTCACTCTATTCCTTGCCCTCCTTTCACCCTCCTCCATGTTCAGGCCCCGATCACACAAAATCTTTTTCACTCCATCTTTCCACCTCCAATTTGGTCTCCCTCTTCTCCTTGTTCCCTCCACCTCCGACACATATATCCTCTTGGTCAATCTTTCCTCACTCATCCTCTCCATGTGCCCAAACCACTTCAAAACACCCTCTTCTGCTCTCTCAACCACGCTCTTTTTATTTCCGCACATCTCTCTTACCCTTACGTTACTCACTCGATCAAACCACCTCACACCACACATTGTCCTCAAACATCTCATTTCCAGCACATCCATCCTCCTGCGCACAACTCTATCCATAGCCCACGCCTCGCAACCATACAACATTGTTGGAACCAATATTCCTTCAAACATACCCATTTTTGCTTTCCGAGATAATGTTCTCGACTTCCACACATTCTTCAAGGCCCCCAGAATTTTCGCCCCCTCCCCCACCCTATGATCCACTTCCGCTTCCATGGTTCCATCCGCTGCCAGATCCACTCCCAGATATCTAAAACACTTCACTTCCTCCAGTTTTTCTCCATTCAAACTCACCTCCCAATTGACTTGACCCTCAACCCTACTGTACCTAATAACCTTGCTCTTATTCACATTTACTCTTAACTTTCTTCTTCCACACACTTTACCAAAATCAGTCACCAGCTTCAGCAGTTTCTCACATGAATCAGCCACCAGCGCTGTATCATCAGCGAACAACAACTGACTCACTTCCCAAGCTCTCTCATCCCCAACAGACTTCATACTTGCCCCTCTTTCCAAAACTCTTGCATTTACCTCCCTAACAACCCCATCCATAAACAAATTAAACAACCATGGAGACATCACACACCCCTGCCGCAAACCTACATTCACTGAGAACCAATCACTTTCCTCTCTTCCTACACGTACACATGCCTTACATCCTCGATAAAAACTTTTCACTGCTTCTAACAACTTGCCTCCCACACCATATATTCTTAATACCTTCCACAGAGCATCTCTATCAACTCTGTCATATGCCTTCTCCAGATCCATAAATGCTACATACAAATCCATTTGCTTTTCTAAGTATTTCTCACATACATTCTTCAAAGCAAACACCTGATCCAGAAATCCTCTACCACTTCTGAAACCACACTGCTCTTCCCCAATCTGATGCTCTGTACATGCCTTCACCCTCTCAATCAATACCCTCCCATATAATTTACCAGGAATACTCAACAAACTTATACCTCTGTAATTTGAGCACTCACTCTTATCCCCTTTGCCTTTGTACAATGGCACTATGCACGCATTCCGCCAATCCTCAGGCACCTCACCATGAGTCATACATACATTAAATAACCTTACCAACCAGTCAACAATACAGTCACCCCCTTTTTTAATAAATTCCACTGCAATACCATCCAAACCTGCTGCCTTGCCGGCTTTCATCTTCCGGAAAGCTTTCACTACCTCTTCTCTGTTTACCAAATCATTTTCCCTAACCCTCTCACTTTGCACACCACCTATGAGTCCACGGGGAAAATGAAACACGAAAAGTTCCCAAGTGCACTTTCGTGTAATAATCACATCATCAGGGGAGACACAAGAGAGAAATATAACAGTCAGTTGATATACATCGAAGAGACGAAGCTAGGACGCCATTTGTTAAACATGTAAACATGTAATGACATGTTTACCAAATGGCGTCCTAGCTTCGTCTTTTCGATGTACATCAACTGACTGTTATATTTCTCTCTTGTGTCTCCCCTGATGATATGATTATTACACGTAGTGCACTTGGGAACTTCTCGTGTTTCATTTTCCCCGTGGACTCATAGGAATATCTTGATCACGCACAATATATACATATTTCCAATATATATATATATATATATATGTATATATATGTATATATACATATATAATTTTTTTTTTATTTTGCTTTGTTGCTGTCTCCCGCGTTAGCGAGGTAGCGCAAGAAAACACACGAAAGAATGGCCCAACCCACCCACATACACATGTATATACATACACGTTCACACACGCAATTATATATACCTATACATCCAACGCATACATATATATACACACACAGGCATATACATATACACACATGTACATAATTTATACTGTCTGCCTTTATTCATTCCCATCGCCACCCCACCACACATGAAATAACAACCCACTCCCCCCTCATGTGTGCGAGGTAGCGCTAGGAAAAGACAACAAAGGCCCCATTGCTTCACACTTCGTCTCTAGCCGTCTTGTAATAATGCATCGAAACCACAGCTCCCTTTCCACATCCACACCCCATAGAACTTTCCATTGTTCACCCCAGACGCTTCATTTGCCATGGTTCAATCCATTAACAGCACGTCGACCCCGTATACCATATCGTTCCAATTCACTCAATTCCTTGCACGCCTTTCACCCTTATACATGTTCAGGCCCCGATAACTCAAAATCTTTTTCACTCCATCTTTCCACTTCCAATTTGGTCTCCCACTTCCCCTCGTTCCCTCCACCTCCGACACATATATCCTTTTTGTCAGTCTTTCCTCGCTCATTCTCTCCATATGACCAAACCATTTCACAAAACACCCTCTTCTGCTCTGTCAACCACACCGTTTTTATTACCACATATCTCTCTTACCCTATTATTACTTACTCGATCAAACCTCCTCACACCACATATTCTCCTCAAACATCTCATTTCCAGCACATCCACTCTCCTGCGCACAATTCTATCCATACCCAACGCCACGCAACCATACAGCATTGTTGAACCATTATTCCTTCAAACATACCCATTTTTGCTCTCCGAGATAATGTTCGCGACTTCCAGACATTCTTCAAGGCTCCCAGAATTTTCGCCCTCTCCCCCACCCTATGATTCACTTCCGATTCCATGGTTCCATCCGCTGCCAAATCCACTACCAGATATCTAAAAGACTTTACTTCCTCCAGTTTTTCTCCATTCAAACTTACCTTCCAATTGACTTGACCCTTAACACTACTGTACCTAATAACCATGCTCTTATTCACATTTACTCTCAACTTTCTTTTTTCGCACACTTTACTAAACTAAGTCACCAACTTCTGCAGTTTCTCACATGAAGAGGAAGTAAAAGCTTTGCGGAAGATGAAAGCCAGCAAGGCAGCAGGTTTGGATGGTATTGCAGTGGAATTTATTAAAAAAGGGGGTGACTGTATTGTTGACTGGTTGGTAAGGTTATTTAATGTATGTATGACTCATGGTGAGGTGCCTGAGGATTGGCGGAATGCGTGCATAGTGCCATTGTACAAAGGGAAAGGGGATAAGAGGAGTGCTCAAATTACAAATGTATAAGTTTGTTGAGTATTCCTGGTAAATTATATGGGAGGGTATTGATTGAGAGGGTGAAGGCATGTACAGAGCATCAGATTGGGGAAGAGCAGTGTGGTTTCAGAAGTGGTAGAGGATGTGTGGGTCAGGTGTTTGCTTTGAAGAATGTATTTGAGAAATACTTAGAAAAGCAAATGGATTTGTATGTAGCATTTATGGATCTGGAGAAGGCATATGATAGAGTTGCTAGAGATGCTCTGTGGAAGGTATTAAGAATATATGGTGTGGGGTGCAAGTTGTTAGAAGCAGTGAAACGTTTTTATCGAGGATGTAAGGCATGTGTACGTGTAGGAAGAGAGGAAAGTGATTGGTTCTCAGTGAATGTAGGTTTGCGGCAGGGGTGTGTGATGTCTCCATGGTTGTTTAATTTGTTTATATATGGGGTTGTTAGGGAGGTGAATGCAAGAGTTTTGGAAAGAGTGGCAAGTATGAAGTGTGTTGTGGATGAGAGAGCCAGGGAAGTGAGTCAGTTGTTGTTCGCTGATGATACAGCGCTGGTGGCTGATTCATGTGAGAAACTGCAGAAGCTGGTGACTGAGTTTGGTAAAGTGTGTGAAAGAAAAAAGTTAAGAGTAAATGTGAATAAGAGCAAGGTTATTAGGTACAGTAGGGATGAGGGTCAAGTCAATTGGGAGGTAAGTTTGAATGGAGAAAAACTGGAAGAAGTAAAGTGTTTTAGATATCTGGGAGTGGATCTGGCAGCGGATGGAACTATGGAAGCGGAAATGAATCATAGGGTGGGGGAGGGGGCGAAAATCCTCTGAGCCTTGAAGAATGTGTGGAAGTCGAGAACATTACCTCGGAAAGCAAAAAGGGGTATGTTTAAAGGAATAGTGGTTCCAACAATGTTGTATGGTTGCGAGGCGTGGGCTATGGATAGAGTTGTGCGCAGGAGGGTGGATGTGCTGAAAATGAGATGTTTGAGGACAATGTGTGGTGTGAGGTGGTTTGATCGAGTAAGTAACGTAAGGGTAAGAGAGATATGTGATCGGTGCCTGAACATGCAGGAGGGTGAAAGGAGGGCAAGGAATAGATTGAATTGGACTGATGTGGTATACCGGGGTTGACGTGCTGTCAGTGGATTGAATCAGGGCATGTGAAGCGTCTGGGGTAAACCATGGAAAGCTGTGTAGGTATGTATATTTGCGTGTGTGGACGTGTATGTATATACATGTGTATGGGGGTGGGTTGGGCCATTTCTTTCGTCTTTTTCCTTGCGCTACCTCGCAAACGCGGGAGACAGCGACAAAGCAAAAAACAAAAAAATATATATACCACATCGATCCAATTCACTCTATTCCTTGCCCTCCTTTCACCCTCTTGCATGTTCAGGCCCGGATCACACAAAATCTTTTTCACTCCATCTTTCCACCTCCAATTTCGTCTCCCACTTCTCCTCGTTCCCTCCACCTCCGACACATATATCCTCTTGGTCAGTCTTTCCTCACTCCTTCTCTCCATGTGTCCAAACCATTTCAAAACACCCTCTTCTGCTCTCTCAACCACGCTCTTTTTATTTCCACACATCTCTCTAACCCTTACGTTACTTACTCGATCAAACCACCTAACACCACACATTATCCTCAAACATCTCATTTCCATCACATCCATCCTCCTGCGCACAACTCTATCCATAGCCCACGCCTCGCAACCATACAACATTGTTGGAACCACTATTCCTTCAAACATACCCATTTTTGCTTTCCTAGATAATGTTCTCGACTTCCGCACATTCTTCAAGGCTCCCAGAATTTTCGCCCCCTCCCCCACCCTATGATTCACTTCCGCTTCCATGGTTCCATCCGCAGCCAGATCCACTCCCAGATATCTAAAACACTTTACTTCCTTCTGTTTTTACTATTCAAACTTACCTCCCAATTGACTTGACCCTCAACCTTGCTGTAACTAATAACCTTGCTCTTATTCACATTTACTCTTAACTTTCTTCTTTCACACACTTTACCAAACTCAGTCACCAGCTTCTGCAGTTTCTCACATGAATCAGCCACCAGCGCTGTATCATCAGCGAACAACAACTGACTCACTTCCCAAGCTCTCTCATCCCCAACAGACTTCATACTTGCCACTCTTTCCAAAACTCTTGCATTCACCTCCCTAACAACCTAATCCATAAACAAATTAAACAGCCATGGAGACATCACACACCCCTGCCGCAAACCTACATTCACTGAGAACCAATCACTTTCCTCTCTTCCTACACGTACACATGCCTTACATCCTCGATAAAAAAACTTTTCACTGCTTCTAACAACTTGCATCCCACACCATATATTCTTAATACCTTCCATAGAGCATCTCTATCAACTCAATCATATGCTTTTTCCAGATCCATAAATGCTACATGCAAATCCATTTGCTTTTCTAAGTATTTCTCACATACATTCTTCAAAGCAAACACCTGATCCACACATCCTCTACCACTTCTGAAACCACACTGCTCTTCCCCAGTCTGATGTTCTGAACATGCCTTCACCCTCTCAATCAATACCCTCCCATATAATTTACCGGGAATACTCAACAAACTTATACCTCTGTAATTTGAGCACTCACTCTTATCCCCTTTGCCTTTGTACAATGGCACTATGCACGCATTCCGCCAATCCTCAGGCACCTCACCATGAGTCATACATACATTAAATAACCTTACCAACCAGTCAATAATACAGTCCCCCCCATTTCTGATCAATTCCACTGCAATACCATCGAAACCTGCTGCCTTGCCGGCTTTCATCTTCCGCAAAGATTTTACTCCCTCCTCTCTGTTTACCAAATCATTTTCCCTAACCCTCTCACTTTGCACACCACCTCGACCAAAACACCCTATATCTGCCACTCTATCATCAAACACATTCCACAAACCTTCAAAATACTCACTCCATCTATTTCTCACATCACCACCACTTGTTATCTCCTCCCCATTAGCGCCCTTCACCGGTTTTCCCATTTGTTCCCTTGTCTTACGCACTTTCTTTACCTCCTTCCAAAACATCTTTTTATTCTCCCTGAAATTTAATGATACTTTCTCACCCCAACTGTCATTTGCCCTCTTTTTCACCTCTTGCACCTTTCTCTTGACCTCCTGCCTCTTTCTTTTATACATCTCCCACTCATTCGCATTTCTTCCCTACAAAAATCCTCCAAATGCCTCTCTCTTCTCTTTCACTAATAATCTTACTTCTTTATCCCAACACTCGCTACCCTTTATAATCAACCCACCTCCCACGCTTTTCATGCCACAAGAATCTTTTGTGCAAGCCATCACTGCTTCCCTAAATATATCCCATTCCTCCCCCACTCCCCTTACCTCCTTTGTTCTCACCTTTTTCCATTCTGTACTCAGTCTCTCCTGGTACTTCCTCAGACAAGTCTCCTTCCCAAGATCACTTACTCTCACCACTCTCTTCACCCCAACATTCTCTCTTCTTTTCTGAAAACCCCTACAAATCTTCACCTTCGCCTCCACACGATAATGATCAGACATCCCTCCAGTTGTACCTCTGAGCATATTAACATCCATATATATATATATATATATATATATATATATATATATATATATATATATATATATATATATATATATATATATATATATATTTATATATATATAAAGCGATTGAAAGTGGAGGAAGCGGGAGGGCTGGAAATCCTCCTCTTACGTGTTTAAGTTTCCAAAAGAAGGAACAGCGAACGAGGGCCAAGTTAGAAAATTTCCAGTAAGGCTCAGTCCGCTATTTTTAACGCTACCTCGCTAATGCGATAAATGGCGAATATGTATGAAAAAAATATGTATATACATAATGTCAAGGAAACTCTTTCACCGTAATTCTAATGGAGACAACAGGGTCAGATATATCATGTATCTTACATAGTGCTTACAGTTTCACCTTCTACACTGTAATGCCATCTGTATATTTATCCCTGGGGATAGGGGAGAAAGAATACTTCCCACGTATTCCCTGCGTGTCATAGAAGGCGACTAAAAGGGGAGGGAGAGGGAGGCTGGAAATCTTCCCCCTCTCGTTTTTTTTTTTTTTTTTAATTTTCCAAAAGAAGGAACAGAGAAGGGGGCTAAGTGAGGATATTTCCTCAAAGGTCCAGTCCTCTGTTCTTAATGCTACCTCGCTAACGCAGGAAATGGCGAACAATTTGAAAGAAAGAAAAGTATATTTTAGATATAATACGTACGTAACTTTGCAGCACAACAGGCCAGTGTCACCTGTACATCAGCCGTGAAAATGTCTACAGCAACGTCATCATTGCCGTGGCCTTCAAGATCAACTCGACTTACCTCACGAGAGCTAACCAAGTGTAAGGTTCCTAACATTTGTAATCCAATTCTAAACTTTACCTTCTCATTTCGTCTTTGCTCTTTCATTTTCCAAAAGTTATGCTAGCATCATGAAGATGTTCGGTGCTTCTATTGAGTCTATAGAAGTAAGTGCATAGTACAGTATACAAATGATCCGGTAATATGAAATATATGAAGAGGTTTTCGGTGAAGTAATCTGAAGCTTGAGTTTTGACTCCTTATTAATCTAAGACCATCCAGGAATGTCTTTGGGAAAACCTTCTGAGGTATCATATATCCATTATCTTCCAGCATCCGCATCGTCAAAGAGTCAGGCATTTTGGACAAGTGGATCAGGGCACAAATCACAAACACCAGCCAGTGTCTCCGTCCTCCCAGCTCTGACCGCAGGGAGGGCATCTCGCCTCTCAACACTGAGGCCTTGACTGGTCCACTCCTTGTGCTGGCGGGAGGTAGGCATGGTTGGGGCCTTCGATCATGGAGGTTCTTGCTCGTACTTAATGACACATAGTTTAAGGATAATATTTGTTCTTTTTAGAGGCATGACGTTAAGTCATACATTTCGTACCATACAAAACAAAGGAATACATTTAATACGATGGACAATAAAACACCTTTCAAGAACTTTAGTACTAAAGCATATGCTAATGTGAGTATAATTGTTGATGGGTACGTCTTCTGTACCTTGAAGTTTAGAAGGAATGAAGGTAATAAAATGAAGTTGTGAAGAAGGTAACGGCAGTAGTAAAGGATGTCAGTGCAAAAGAAACAGTGGCAATGTTGATGGCAGTATTATGTTCGTTAAGCGTCATCTTACTTGCGTCTACCCCGCCCTCCAGGTCTGGCAGTGGGCGCAATGGTCTTCCTGGCTGAGCTGGTATCTTGGTGGATGACTACGGAGGACCAGAACCTCTCCCTAGATTGCTAGGTTTGTCTCTCTCTCTCTCTCTCTCTCTCTCTCTCTCTCTCTCTCTCTCTCTCTCTCTCTCTCTCTCTCTCTCTCTCTCTCTCTCTCTCTCTCTCTCTCTCTCTCTCTCTCTGATCTAATTGATTCATCTAATTTTTGAATATAATCCACTTCAGTTCTGTTTTAAGTGCATGTTAGACTTCTCGTTAGTCTGTATTAACATGTGAAACTACTTCAGTATATGAACCCCAGACTAACATGTCCTCCGCTGACCTTCCAGGACACCTTCTAACTGGATGAGTGACAACGAATAAGGAATCAAAAACCTACAAGAAACGTCTATTGAACATATCAAGTACGACGATCTCATCTGATCTATTAGAAAATATCGTTTACACTTGCAAGCACAGAAACTGCTACAGCACCACAGGACGTACAATTCCTAGTGGGAAACTTCTACGGACGCATAGGAAATAAGGTTTTGCGAATGAAAGTGAGAAATGTACCACATGTTTTTCATTGTATCAGTATATCTTGGGAAGGATTATGCACTAATTGCATATTTTCACCACTTATTTATAAGCTGACTCCCACTGATCATGAAAATGAGAATGTAAAGAATATGAGTAAACCTCAGGTTTGTTTTCATTATTCTCCCAAGTGAACTTAGTTATTATCTAACACGATAAGCCTGTCTTTCACTGTCTTCTGAGATCAGTCAAACTGGTGACATGAACCTGATAGGCAAACCTTCCTACCAACTTATGTCAATTTGTTTGATGCATCCCTTGGTACAGATTGCAAAAGACAATCGCATCAGCTGCAAAGGTTCTCTTGCATGTACACATTAGTTAAATTCTATAACAAGAACGGAAAGGTAGATTCAGGAGCCGTGTAAAATGCAGATCTAAAATAAATTTGTTTCAAACTGACTTTTGACAAATATTTATGAAGAAAATGGACAAACTTCTTGATAGTGGAGACATAATATGACATGGTGGAATGAAGTGAAAATAGACGTTCATTATTATCATTATGATGAAAGTCATCACCATATGAATGCTATCATCATCGTCTTAATGCCATTGTTTTTGACATGATCATCATTATCACCATCATCATAGCAACCTTAGCACAGCAATTATTGTCTATTGTAATCATCACCAACAACAATTTTTGCTCACTGAAGTTATATCACGACCGTCACTGATATCATCATTATCGTAGGTATCATTATCAGTTGCATCATCCTACACTGAAGAAGAAAAAAGGAAACCATCTGCCAACATACTAGTTATCTATTTCCCTCTGAACTTTCCCATGCCTGCTCTATTTTTGATCCCTTCTAATTGTGCAGAACCACCAACCTCTGCCCCTTCCCCTTTCCTCCTTCCCCCAATTTGAACCGCCAACTTTGGCACCTAGGGTGAGCTCAACGGTTATCCCTGCATAGCTTCCTCGCCAAGTTTCCTTAGCTGGGACAAAGTCCTACGTCCCTCCTGCTGCCATATAGTTTCTCCCTTGGTCACAGTTTGATAGCCCCTCCACTGATAATTATCTCAAGGACCGAGGACACTGGACCATGAAACTTTTTTCTTCCCTGAATCCCACGTAACTTTCATTTCTTGCTTGTTCTTTCCTCCAAAAAGCGTGATAACTTGACTTATACTGATATGAATCAACTGGTATCTAACTAAAAAGTATCCCGGCAATTTCTAAAACTGTTCATTTCCCTTCCGATCTGATAAATCTATATCTATTCTTCCGGCTGATAAAGCGATTTTCTTCAGTAACCCCTAACTCTACTTTGGATGATACGACATTTAGTCCTTCTCTCCATTTCCCCCCACTAAACCTACGCCCTTTCTTATATTTTCCTTCCACAGGATCTTTTCCATCTTCAAGTGGAAGCGGCTAATAGTCTAGATGGCATACCTCCTCTTGCTTCTCAACTAGTTCCGATACTCCCCACCTATTCAGCCTTTCTCAAAAACCAAACGTATCTTTCCGTTTCGAAATGTCTCTTCGTGCAGCCCATCCATAAGAAACGAGACCTCTTTATCTCTTCCAACAAGCGTCCTATCCCTCTCCTTTATGTTATACACAGTGTCTTTGAAACTATTCTATCGCTCATTCTCTAAAACTCTTAGAAACCACTCTCCCTCTTGCTGATCACATATATGGCTTTAGCGGTACAAAAACAACTGGTAAACTCTCCTACATGACTCATTTCTGGTCCTCCTCTCCCAGGGATATTGTTGAATCTTACGACTTATCCCTCGACATCTCAAAAATATTTAGCAGGGTGTGGCATAAGTTTTTGCTTTGCAAACTTCCCTTCTTTGGCTATTTTGCTACTCTGTTCTTTAATGCATACCTAACTCACTCGTCAGATATTTACAGTAATTAATGATACAACCTGCCACCAGTGGTGTCCATATAGGTTCTTTCTCATCGTCTACTCTTTTTTCAACTCTCTATAGATGATTTTACCGATTTCATATCTAACACTATCACGTTCATGAACCCGTTTAACAGACCTAACGTCGCTTCCCACACGCTCCTGACTTTCATGATATACAAATACACTCCCAGATATCTAAAACACTTCATTTCCTCCAGTTTTTCTCCAAGCAAACTTACCTCCCAGTTGACTTATCCCTCAACCCGTACTATACCTAATAATCTTCCTCTTATTCACATTTACTCTCAGCTTTCTTCTTTCACACACTTTACCAAACTCAGTCACCAGCTTCTGCAGTTTCTCACCCGAATCAGCCACAAGCGTTGTGTCATCAGCGAACAACAACTGACTCACTTCCCAAGCCCTTTCATAAACAACAGACTGCAAACTTGCCCCTCTCTCCAAAACTCTTGCATTCACCTCCCTAACAACCCCATCCATAAACAAATAAACAACCATGGAGACATCACTCACTCCTGCCGCAAACCGACAGTCACTAAGAACCAATCACTTTCCTCTGTTCCTACACATACACATGCCTTACATCCTCGAAAACTTTTCATTGCTTCTAACAACTTACCTCACACACCATATAATGTTAATACCTTTAACAGAGCATCTCGATCAACTCTATTATATGCTTTCTCAAGATCCATAAACGCTACATACAAATACAATTGCTTTTCTAAGTATTTCTCACATACATTCTTCAAAGCAAACACCTGATCCACACATCCTCTACCACTTCTGAAACCACTTTGCTCTTCCCCAATCTGATGCCCTGTACATGCTTTTACCCTCAATTAATACCCTCCCGTATAATTTCCAAGGAATACACAACAAACTTATACTTCTGTAATTTGAGCACTCACTATTATCCCCTTTGCCTTTGTACAATGGCACTATGCATGGATTCCGCCAATCCTCAGGTACCTCAGCTTGAGTCATGTATACATGAAATATCCTTACCAGCCAGTTACCAAGAGTCACCCCAATTTTTGATAAATTCCACTGCAACACCATCCAAACCCGTCGCCTTGCCGGCTTTCATCTTCTGCAAAGCTTTTACTACCTCTTCTCTGCTTACCAAATAATTTTCCCTAACCCTCTCACTTCGCACATGACCTCGAACAGAACACCCTATATCTGTCACTCTATCATCTAACACATTCAACAAACCTTCAAAATACTAACTCCATCTCCTTCTCACATCACCACTACTTGTTATTACCTCCCCATTAGCCCCCTTCACTGATGTTCCCATTTGTTCCCTAGTCTTACGCACTTTATATGCCTCCTTCCAAAACATCTTTTTATTATTCCTAGAATTTAATGATACTCTCTCACCCCAAGTCTCAATTACCCTCTTATTCACCTCTTGCAACTTTCTATTGACCTCCTGTCTTTTACTTTTATACATCTCCCAATCATTTATATATTTCCCTGCAAAAATCGTTCAAATGCCTCTCTCTTCTCTTTCACCAATAATCTTCCTTCTTCATCCAACCACTCACTACCCTTTATAATCTCCCCACCTGCCACGCTTCTCATGCCACAAGCATCTTTTGCATAAGCCAACTATGCTTCCAAAATGAGATACCATTCCTCCCCCAATCCCCGAACGTCCTTTGCTCTCAACTTTTTCCACTCTTCACCCAGTCTCTCCTGGTACTTCCTCACACAAGTTTTCCTTCCCAAGCTCACTTACTCTTACCACTCTCTTCACCCTAACATTCTCTCTTCTTTTCTGAAAACCTCTACAAATATTCACCTTTGATTCAAGAAGATAATGATCAGAAATCATTCCAGTTGCACCTCTCACATATTAACATCCAAAAGTCTCTCTTTCACGCGCCTATCAATTAACACAATGATATAACGCTCTCTGGCTATTTCTCCTACTTACATATGTATACTTAAGTATATCTCTCTTTTTAAGCTAAATATTCTCAACCACCAGTCCTTTTTCAGGATACAAATCTACAAGCTCTTCACCATTTCCATTTACAACACTGAACATCCCATGTACACCAATTATTCACTCAACAGCCACATTTCTCACCTTTGCATTCAAATCACCCATCGCTATAAGTCGGTCTCATGCGACCAAAGCTACTAACATACGCACTCAGCTGCTCCCAAAACACTTGCCTCTCATGATCTTCCTTATTATGCCGAGGTGCATTGGCACCAATAATCACCTATCTATCCCCATCCACTTTCAGTTTTACATATATCAATCTAGAGTTTACTCTCTTACACTCCTTCACGTACTCCCACCATTCCTTATTTATATATATATATATATATATATATATATATATATATATATATATATATATATATATATATATATATATATATATATATATATATATATATGCACATACATAGGGTAAAAGGGAAGAGCGGTTTGGGAATGTCTCGGGAGTAAAGTCAGGAGTTAGTGAGAGGACAAGAGCAAGGGAAGGAGTAGCACTACTCCTGAAACAGGAGTGGTGTGAGTATGTGATAGAGTGTGAGAAAGTAAACTCTAGATTGATATGGATAAAACTAAAAGTTGATGGAGATAGATAGGTGAATCTTGGTGCATGTGAACCTGGGCATGACAAGAGAGATCATAAGAGGCAAGAGTTTTGGGAGCAGCTGAAAGAGTGTGTTAATAGTTTTGATGCACGAGACCAGGTTATAGTGATGGAGGATTTGAATGTAAAGGTGAGTAATGTGGCACTTGAGGGAATAATTGGTATACATGGGGTGTTCAGTGTTGTTAATGGAAATGGTGAAGAGCTAGTGGATTTATGTGCTGAAAAAGGACTGGTGATTGGGAATAACTGGTGTAAAAAGAGATATACATAAGTATACGTATGTAAGTAGGAGAGATGGCCAGAGAGCGTTATTGGATTACGTGTTAATTGATAGGCGCGCGAAGGAGAGACTCTTGGATGTTAATGTGCTGAGAGGTGCAACTGGAGGGATGTCTGATCATTATCTTGTGAAGCAAGGGTGAAGATTTGTAGAGGTTTTCAGAAAAGAAGAGAGAATACTGGGGTGAAAAGAGTGGAAAGAGTAAGTGAGCTTGGGAAGGAGACTTGTGTGAGGAAGTACCAGGAGAGACTGAGTACAGTATGGAAAAAGGTGAGAACAAAGAAGGTAAGGGGAGTGGGGGAGAAATGGAATGTATTTAGGGGGGCAGTGATGGCTTGCGCAAAAGATGCTTGTGGCATTAGAAGCGTGGGAGGTGGAGAGGTTAGAATGGGTAGTGAGTGGTGGGATGAAGAAGTAAGATTATTAGTGAAAGAGAAGAGAGGGCATTTGGATGATCTTTGTAGGGAAATAATGCAAATGAGTGGGAGATGTATAAAAGAAAGAGGCAAGAGGTCAAGAGAAAGGTGCAAGAGGTGAAAAAGAGGGCAAATGAGAGTTGGGATGAGGGAGTATCATTAAATTTTAGGGAAAATAAAAGATGTTTCGGAAGGAGGTAAATAAAGTGCGTAAGACAAGGGAACAAATGGGAACTTCAGTGGAGGGAGCTAATACGGAGGTGATGATAAGTAGTGGTGATGGGAGAAGGAGATGGAGTGAGTATTTTGAAGGTTTGTTGAATGTGTTTGATGATAGAGTGGCAGATATAGGGTGTTTTGGTCGAGGTGGTGTGCAAAGTGAGAGGGTTTGGGAAAATGATTTGGTAAACAGAGAAGAGGTAGTAAAAGCTATGCGGAGGATGAAATCCTGCAAGGCAACGGATTTGCAAGGTATTGCAGAGGAATTGATTAAAAAAAAAGGTGACTTTATTGTTGACTAGTTGGTAAGGTTATTTAATGTTTGTATGATTCATGGTGAGGTTACTGAGGATTGGCGTAATGCTAGTGCCACTGTACAAATGCAAAGGGGATAAGAGTAAGTGCTCAAAATACAGAGGTATAAGTTTGTTGAGTATTCCTAGTAAATCATATGGGAAGGTATTGATTGAGAGGGTGAGGGCATGTACAGAGCATCAGATTGGGGAAGAGCAGTGTTGTTTGAGAAGTGGTAGAGGATGTGTGGATCACGTGTTTGCTTTGAAGAATGTATGTGAGAAATACTTCGAAACGGAAATGGATTTTAATGTAGCATTTATGGATCTGGAGAAGGCATATGACAGAGTTGATGAAGATGCTCTGTGGAAGGTACTAAGAATATATGTTGTGGAAGGCAAGTTGTTAGAAGCAGTGAAAAGTTTTTATCGAGGATGTAAGGCATGTGTACATGTAGGAAGAGAGGAATATGATTGGTTCTCAGTGAATGTAGGTTAACGGCAGGGGTGTGTGATGTCTCCATGGTTGTTTAATTTGTTTATGGATGGGGTTGTTAGTGAGGTGAATGCAAGGGTTTTGGAAAGAGGGGCAAGTATGCAGTCTGTTGTAGATGAGATAGCTTGGGAAGTGAGTCAGTTGTTGTTCGCTGATGATACAGCGCTGGTGGCTGATTCGGGTGAGAAACTGAAGAAGGTGGTGACTGAGTTTAGTAAAGTGTGTGAAAGAAGAAAGTTGAGAGTAAATGTGAATAAGAACAAGGTCATTAGGTACAGTAGGGTTGACAGTCAAGTCAATTGGGAGATAACTTTGAATGGGGAAAAACTTGAGGAAGAGAAGTGTTCTAGATATCTGGGAGTGGATTTGGCAGCGGATGGAACCCTGGAAGCGGAGGTGAATCATGGGTGCGAGAGGGGCGAGAAGTCTGGGAGCGTTGAATAATGTGTGGAAGTCGAGAACCTTATCTCGGAAAGCAAAAATGTTATATGTTTGCGAGGCGTGGCCTATGGATAAAGTTATACGGAGGAGGGTGGATGTGCTAGAAATGAGATGTTTGAGGACAAAATGTGGTGTGAGGTAGTTTGATCGAGTAAGTAATAATAGGATAAGAGAGATGTGTGGTAATAAAAAGAGTTTGGCTGAGAGAGCAAAAGAGAGTGTTTTGAAATGGTTTGGTCACATGGAGAGAATGAGTGAGGAAAGATTGTCTAAGAGGATATACGTGTCAGAGATGGAGGGAACAAGGAGAAGTGGGAGAACAAATTGGAGGTGGAAAGTTGGAGTGAAAAAGATTTTCAGTGATCGGGGCCTGAACACGCAGGAGTGTGAAAGGCGTGCAAGGAATAAAGTGAATTGGGACGATGTGGTATACCGGGGTCGACGTGCTGTCAATTGATTGAACCACGGCATGTAAAGCGTCTGGGGTAAGCCATGGAAAGTTCTGTGGGTCTTGGATATGGAAAGGGAGCTGTTGTTTCGGTGCATTATTACATGACAGCTAGACACTAACTCTGAACGAATAAGGCCTTTGTTATCTTTTCCTAGAGCTACCTCGCGTACATAAGGGGGGGAGGGGGTTGTATTTCATTTGTGGCGATGTGGCGATGGAATGAATAAAGGCAGACAATATGAATTATGTACATGTGTATATAGGTATATGTCTGTGTGGGCATATATATGTATACGTTGAGATGCATAGGTATGTATATTTGCGTGTGTCGACGTGTAATATATGCATTTGTATGTGGGAGGGGATAGGGGAGAAAGAATACTTCCCACGTATTCCGTTCGTGTCGTAGAAGGCAACTAAAAGGGGAGGGAGAGCGGGGCTGGAAAACCTCCCCTCTCGTTATTTTTAATTTTCCTAAAGAAGGAACAGAGATGGGGGCCAAGTGAGGATATTCCCTCCAAGTCTCAGTCCTCTGTTCTTAACGCAACCACGCTAACGCGGGAAATGGCGAATAGTATGAAAAAAAGAAAAGAATATATATATATATATATATATATATATATATATATATATATATATATATATATATATATTTATGTAATTTTATATATTTATTTTGCTTTGTCGCTCTCTCTCGCGTTTGCGAGTTAGCGCAAGGAAATAGACGAAAGAAATGGCCCAACCCATCCCCATACACAAGTACTTACATACACGTACCCACACGCAAATATACATACCCATACATATCAATGTACACATATACATACACACACAAACATATACATATATACACATGCACACGATTCACACTTTCTGACTTTATTCATTCCCATCGCCACCTCTCCACAAATGGAACAACATACCCCTCCCCCCTCATGTGTGCGAGGTAGCGCTAGGAAAGGACAACGAATGCCCCATTCGTTCACACTCAGTCTCTAGCTGTCATGCAATAATGCCCGAAACCACAGCTCCCTTTCCACATCCAGGCCCCACAGAACTTTCCATGATTTACCCCAGACGCTTCAAATGCCCTGATTGAATCCATTGAGAACACGTCGACCCAAGTATACCACATCGATCCAATTCACTGTATTTCTTGCCCGCCTTTCACGCTCCTGCATGTTCAGGCCCCGATCACTCAAAATCTTTTTCACTCCATCTCTCCACCTCCAATCTGGTCTCCCTCTTCTCCTCGTTCCCTCCACCTCCGACACATTTATCCTCTTGATCAATCTTCCCTCACTCATTCTCTCCGTGTGCCCAAACCATTTCACAACACCCTCTTCTGCTCTCTCAACCACGCTCTTTTTATTTCCACACATCTCTCTTACCCTTACATTACTTACACGATCAAACCACCTCACACCACAAATTTTCCTCAAACATCTCATTTCCAGCACATCCACCCTCCTGCGCACAACTCTATCCATAGCCCACGCCTCGCAACCATACAACATTGCTGGAACCACTATTCTTCAAACGTAGCCATTTTTGCATTTGGATATAAGGTTCTCGACTTCCACACATTCTTCAAGGCTCCCAGGATTTTCTCCCCCTCCCCCACCCTATGATTCACTTCCCCTTCCATGGTTCCATCCGCTTCCAGATCCACTTCCAGATATATAAAACACTTTACTTCCTCCAGTTTTTCTCCATTCAAACTTACCTCCCAATTGACTTGACTCAACCCTACTGTACCTAATAACATAGCTCTTATTCACATTTACTCTTAACTTTCTTCTTTCGAACACTTTACCGAACTCAGTCACTAGCTTCTGCAGTTTCTCATAAGAATGAGCCACCAGCGATGTATCATCAGCGAACAACAACTGACTCACTTCACAAGCTATCTCATCCCCAACAGTCTGCATACTTGCCCCTCTTTCCACAACTCCTGCATTCACCTCCCTAACAACCCCATCAATAAACAAATTAAACAACTATGGACACATCACACAACGCTGCCGCAAACCTACATTCACTGAGAACCAATCACTTTCCGCTCTTCCTACACGTACACATGCCTTACATCCTCGATAAAAACTTTTCACTGCTTCTAACAACTTGCCTCACACACCATATATTCTTAGTGCCTTCCACAGAGCATCTCTATCATATGCCATCTACAGATCCATAAATGCTACATACAAATCCATTGCTTTTCTAAGTATTTCTCACATACATTCTTCAAAGAAAACACCTGATCCACACCTCCTCTACCACTTCTGAAACTACACTGCTCTTTCCCAATCAGATGCTCTGTACATGCCTTCACCCTCTCAATCAATACCTTCCCATATAAATTACCAGGAATACTCAACAAACTTATACCTCTGTAATTTGAGCACTCGCTTTTATCCCCTTTGCCTTTTTACAATGGCACTATGCACGCATTCCGCCAATCCTCAGGCACCTCACCATGAATCATACATACATTAAATAACCTTACCAACCAGTCAACAGTACAGTCACCACCTTTTTTAATGAATTCCACTGCAGTAGCATACAAACCCTCTGCCTTTTCGGCTTTCATCTTCCGCAATGGTTTTACTACCTCTTCTCTGTCTACCAAATCATTTTCCCTAACCCTCTCACTTTGCATACCACCTCGACCAAAACACCCTATATCTGCTACTCTATCATCAAACACATTCAACAAACCTTCAAAATACTCACTCCATATCCTTCTCACATCACCACTACTTGCTATCACCTCCCCATTAGCCCCCTTCACTGAAGTTCCCATTTTCTCCCTTGTCTTACGCACTTTATTTACCTCCTTCCAGAGCATCTTTTTATTCTCACTAAAATTTAATGATACTCTCTCACCCCAACTCTCATTTGCCCTCTTTTTCACCTCTTGCACCTTTCTCTTGACCTCCTGTTTCTTTATTTTATACATCTCCCACTCATTTG
>NC_092279.1:34360148-34374878 GCF_036320965.1 Panulirus ornatus | reverse complement strand
GTTTGTGATTTGTGCCCTGATCCACTTGTCCAAAATGCCTGACTCTTTGACGATGCGGATGCTGGAAGATAATGGATATATGATACCTCAGAAGGTTTTCCCAAAGACATTCCTGGAGGGTCTTAGAAAAATAAGGAGTCAAAACTCAAGCTTCAGATTACTTCACCGAAAACCTCTCCATATATTTCATATTACCGGATCATTTGTATACTGTACTATGCACTTACTTCTATAGACTCAATAGAAGCACTGAACATCTTCATGATGCTAGCATAACTTTTGGAAAATGAAAGAGCAAAGACGTAATGAGAAGGTAAAGTTTAGAATTGGATTACGAGTGTTAGGAACCTTACACTTGGTTAGCTCTCGTGAGGTAAGTCGAGTTGATCTTGAAGGCCACGGCAATGATGACGTTGCTGTAGACATTTTCACGGCTGATGTACAGGTGACACTGGCCTGTTGTGCTGCAAAGTTACGTACGTATTATATCTAAAATATACTTTTCTTTCTTTCAAATTGTTCGCCATTTCCTGCGTTAGCGAGGTAGCATTAAGAACAGAGGATTGGACCTTTGAGGAAATATCCTCACTTAGCCCCCTTCTCTGTTCCTTCTTTTGGAAAATCAAAAAAAAAAAAAAACGAGAGGGGGAGGATTTCCAGCCTCCCTCTCCCTCCCCTTTTAGTCGCCTTCTATGACACGCAGGGAATACGTGGGAAGTATTCTTTCTCCCCTATCCCCAGGGATAAATATACAGATGGCATTAGTGTAGAAGGTGAAACTGTAAGCACTATGTAAGATACATGATATATCTGACCCTGTTGTCTCCATTAGAATTACGGTGAAAGAGCTTCCTTAACATTATGTATATACATATTTTTTTCATACATATTCGCCATTTCTCGCATTAGCGAGGTAGCGTTAAAAACAGCGGACTGAGCCTTACTGGAAATTTTCTAACTTGGCCCTCCTTCGCTGTTCCTTCTTTTGGAAACTTAAACACGTAAGAGGAGGATTTCCAGCCCTCCCGCTTCCTCCACTTTCAATCGCTTTATATATGTGGAAATCCTCCCCTCTCATTATTTTTTAAATTTTCCAGAAGAAGGAACAGAGAAGGGGGCCATATGAGGATATTCCCTCAAAGGCCCAGTCCTCTGTTCTTAACGCTACCTCGCTAATGCGGGAAATGGCGAATAGTATGAAAAAAAAAAAGTATATATATATATATATATATATATATATATATATATATATATATATATATATATATATATATATATATATAAATATATATTTTTTTTTTTTTTTTTTTTTTTTTTTTTTTTTTTTTTTATACTTTGTCGCTGTCTCCCGCGTTTGCGAGGTAGCGCAAGGAAACAGACGAAAGAAATGGCCCAACCCCCCCCCCCATACACATGTACATACACACACCCACACACGCAAATATACATACCTACACAGCTTTCCATGGTTTACCCCAGACGCTTCACATGCCTTGATTCAATCCACTGACAGCACGTCAACCCCTGTTTACCACATCGCTCCAATTCACTCTATTCCTTGCCCTCCTTTCACCCTCCTGCATGTTCAGGCCCCGATCACACAAAATCTTTTTCACATATATATATATATATATATATATATATATATATATATATATATATATATATATATATATATATATATATATATATATATATATAAATATATATATATATATATATATATATATATATATATATATATATATATATATATATATATATATATATATATATATATATATATATATATATATATATATATATATATATATATATATATATATATATATATATATATATATATATATGGATGTTAATATGCTCAGAGGTGCAACTGGAGAGATGTCTGATCATTATCTTGTGGAGCCGAAGGTGAAGATTTGTAGGGGTTTTCAGAAAAGAAGAGAGAATGTTGGGGTGAAGAGAGTGGTGAGAGTAAGTGATCTTGGGAAGGAGACTTGTGTGAGGAATTACCAGGAGAGACTGAGTACAGAATGGAAAAAGTTGAGAACAAAGGAGGTAAGGGGAGTGGGGGAGGAATGGGATATATTTAGGGAAGCAGTGATGGCTTGCACAAAAGATGCTTGTGGCATGAAAAGCGTGAGAGGTGGGTTGATTAGAAAGGGTAGCGAGTGTTGGGATAAAGAAGTAAGATTATTAGTGAAAGAGAAGAGAGAGGCATTTGGAAGATTTTTGTAGGGAAGAAATGCGAATGAGTGGGAGATGTATAAAAGAAAGAGGCAGGAGGTCAAGAGAAAGGTGCAAGAGGTGAAAAAGAGGGCAAATGACAGTTGGGGTGAGAAAGTATCATTAAATTTCAGGGAGAATAAAAAGATGTTTTGTAAGGAGGTAAAGAAAGTGCGTAAGACAAGGGAGCAAATGGGAAAACCGGTGAAGGGCGCTAATGGGGAGGAGATAACAAGTGGTGGTGATGTGAGAAGGAGATAGAGTGAGTATTTTGAAGGTTTGTGGAATGTGTTTGATGATAGAGTGGCAGATATAGGGTGTTTTGGTCGAGGTGGTGTGCAAAGTGAGAGGGTTAGGGAAAATGATTTGGTAAACAGAGAAGAGGTAGTAAAATCTTTGCGGAAGATGAAAGCCGGCAAGGCAGCAGGTTTGGATGGTATTGCAGTGGAATTTATCAAAAAAGGGGGTGACTGTATTATTGACTGGTTGGTAAGGTTATTTAATGTATGTATGACTCATGGTGAGGTGCCTGAGGATTGGCGGAATGCGTGCATAGTGCCATTGTACAAAGGCAAAGGGGATAAGAGTGAGTGCTCAAATTACAGAGGTATAAGTTTGTTGAGTATTCCTGGTAAATTATATGGGAGGGTATTGATTGAGAGGGTGAAGGCATGTTCAGAGCATCAGATTGGGGAAGAGCAGTGTGGTTTCAGAAGTGGAAGAGGATGTGTGGATCAGGTGTCTGCTTTGAAGAATGTATGTGAGAAATACTTAGAAAAGCAAATGGATTTGTATTTAGCATTTACGGATCTGGAGAAGGCATATGATAGAGTTGATAGAGATGCTCTGTGGAAGGTATTAAGAATATATGGTGTGGGAGGCAAGTTGTTAGAAGCAGTGAAAAGTTTTTATCGAGGATGTAAGGCATGTGTACGTGTAGGAAGAGAGGAAAGTGATTGGTTCTCAGTGAATGTAGATTTGCGGCAGGGGTGTGTGATGTCTCCATGGTTGTTTAATTTGTTTATGGATGGGGTTGTTAGGGAGGTGAATGCAAGAGTTTTGGAAAGAGGGGCAAGTATGAAGTCTGTTGGGGATGAGAGAGCTTGGGAAGTGAGTCAGTTGTTGTTCGCTGATGATACGGCGCTGGTGGCTGATTCATGTGAGAAACTGCAGAAGCTGGTGACTGAGTTTGGTAAAGTGTGCGAAAGAAGAAAGTTAAGAGTCAATGTGAATAAGAGCAAGGTTCTTAGGTACAGTAGGGTAGAGGGTCAAGTCAATTGGGAGGTGAGTTTGAATGGAGAAAAACTGGAGGAAGTGAAGTGTTTTAGATATCTGGGAGTGGATCTGGCAGCGGATGGAACCATGGAAGCGGAAGTGGATCATAGGGTGGGGGAGGGGGCGAAAATTCTGGGAGCCTTGAAGAATGTGTGGAAGTCGAGAACATTATCTCGGAAAGCAAAAATGGGTATGTTTGAAGGAATAGTGGTTCCGACAATGTTGTATGGTTGCGAGGCGTGGGCTATGGATAGAGTTGTGCGAAGGAGGATGGATGTGCTGGAAATGAGATGTTTGAGGACAATGTGTGGTGTGAGGTGCTTTGATCGAGTAAGTAACGTAAGGGTAAGAGAGATGTGTGGAAATAAAAAGAGCGTGGTTGAGAGAGCAGAAGAGGGTGTTTTGAAATGGTTTGGGCACATGGAGAGAATGAGTGAGGAAAAATTGACCAAGAGGATATATGTGTCGGAGGTGGAGGGAACGAGGAGAAGAGGGAGACCAAATTGGAGGTGGAAAGATGGAGTGAAAAAGATTTTGTGTGATCGGGGCCTGAACATGCAGGAGGGTGAAAGGAGGGAAAGGAATAGAGTGACTTGGAGAGATGTGGTATACCAGGGTTGACGTGCTGTCAGTGGATTGAATCAGGGCATGTGAAGCGTCTGGGGTAAACCATGGAAAGCTGTGTAGGTATGTATATTTGCGTGTGTGGACGTGTGTATATACATGTGTATGGGGGTGGGTTGGGCCATTTCTTTCGTCTGTTTCCTTGCGCTACCTCGCAAACGCGGGAGACAGCGACAAAGAAAAAAAAAATATGTAAGTGTGAATGGATGTAAGTAAGATAAGAGAAAAAGGAGAGATAGGTAGTATGTTTGAAGAAAGGAACCTGGATGTTATGGCTCTGAGTAAAACGAAGCTCAAGTGTAAAGGGGAAGAGTAATATGGGAATGTCTTGGGAGTAGCGTCAGGGATTAGTGAGAGGACAAGAGCAAGGGAAGAATTAGCATTACTTCTGAAACAGGAGTGGTGGGATTATGTGATGGAGTGTAAGAAAATAAACTCTAGATTGATATGGGTAAAACTGAAAGTGGATGGAGAGAGATGAGTTATTATTGGTGCATATGAACCTGGACATGAGAAGAAAGATCAAAAGAGACAAGTGTTTTGGGAGCAGCTGAGTGAGTATTTTAGTAGTTTTGATGCACGAGACCGGGTTATAGTGATGGGTGATTTGAATGTAAATGTAAGTAATGTGGCAGTTGACGGAATAATTGCTGTACATGCTGTGTTCAGTGTTGTAAATGGAAATGGTGAGGAGCTTGTAGATTTATGTGCTGAAAAAGGACTGATGAGTGGGAATATCTGGTTTAAAAAGAGAGATATACATAAGTATACGTAACTAAGTAGAAGAGATGGCTAAAGAGCGTTATTCGATTCCGTGTTACTTGATAGGCGCGCGAAAGAGACGCTTCAGGATGCTAATGTGCTGAGAAGTGCAACTGGAGGGATGTCTGATCATAATCTTCTTGAGGCGAAGGTGAAGATTTGTAGAGGTTTTCAGAAAAGGAGACGAAATTTTAGGGTGAAGAGAGTGGTGAGAATAAGTGAGCTTGGGAAGGAGACTTGTGTGAGGAAGTACCAGGAGACACTGAGTACAGATTGGAAAGATGTGAGAACAAAGTACGTAAGGGGAGTGGGGGAGGTATGGGATGTATTTAGGGAAGCAGTGATGGCGTGTGCACAAGATGCTTGTGGCATGAGAAGCGTGGGAGGTGGGTAGATTAGAAAGGGTAGTGAGTGGTGGGAAGAAGAAGTAAGATTATCAGGGAAAGAGAAAAGATATGCATTTGGACGATTTTTGCAGGGAAATAATGCAAATGACTGGAAGATGTGCAAAAGAAAGAGGCAGGAGGTCAAGAGAAAGGTAAAAGAGGCGAAAAAGAGGACAAATGAGAGTTGGGGTGAGAAAATATCATTAAATTTTATGGAGAATAAAAAGATGTTTTGGCAATCGGTAAAAAAAGTGCGTAAGACAACGGAAGAAAGGGAACATCAGTGAAGGGGAGCTAATAAAGAGGTGGTATCAAGTAGTAGAGGTGACCATTTCGAAATAGGCAAATATTAAAATATTTAACAACTAGCACACAGGAGATCAAAGGAGTGGCAATAAAGGTCCTTGAAAAACAATATAGAAAAAAAACCAGGATATTGAAGGTTTAATATCAATCCCTTATATATATATATATATATATATATATATATTTGCGTGTGTGGACGTATGTATATACATGTGTATGGCGGTGGGTTGGGCCATTTCTTTCGTCTGTTTCCTTGCGCTACCTCGCAAACGCGGGAGACAGCGACAAAGCAAAAAAAAAAAAAAAAAAATATATATATATATATATATATATATATATATACATATATTTTATCTATTATATCTATTTATATATTTTATCCATTTATATATATATATATATATATATATATATATATATATATATATATATATATATATATATATATACATTATTATTTTTATTTATTTTGCTTTGTCGCTGTCTCCCGCGTTAGCGAGGTAGCGCAAGGAAACAGACGAAAGAATGGCGCAACCCGCCCACATACACATGGATATACATACACGTCCACACACGCAAATATACATATCTATACATCTCAATGTACACATATATATACACACACAAACATATACATATATTTACATGTACATAATTCATACTGTCTGCCTTTATTTGTTCCCATCGCCACCTCGTCACACATGGAATAACTACCCCCTCCCCCCCTCATGTGTGCGAGGTAGCGCTAGGAAAAGACACCAAAGGCCACATTCGTTCACACTCAGTCTCTAGCTGTCATGTAATAATGCACCGAAACCACAGCTCCCTTTCCACATCCAGGCCCCACACAACTTTCCATGGTTTACCCCAGACGCTTCATATGCCCTGGTTCAATCCATTGACAGCACGTCGACCCCGGTATACCACATCGTTCCAATTCACTCTATTCCTTGCCCGCCATTCACCCTCCTGCATGTTCAGGCCCCGATCACTCAAAATTTTTTTCACTCCGTCTTTCCACCTCCAATTTGGTCTCCCACTTCTCCTCGTTCCCTCCACCTCTGACACATATATCCTCTTGGTCAATCTTTCCTCACTCATTCTCTCCATGTGACCAAACCATTTCAAAACACCCTCTTCTGCTCTCTCAACCAAACTCTTTTTATTTCCACCCATCTCTCTTACCCTTACATTACTTACTCGATCAAACCACCTCACACCAAATATTGTCCTCAAACATCTCATTTCCAGCACATCCACCCTCCTGCGCACAACTCTATCCATAGCCCACGCCTCGCAATCATACAACATTGTTGGAACCACTATTCCTTCAAACATACCCATTTTTGCTTTCCGAGATAATGTTCTCGACATCCAAACATTCTTCAAGGCTCCCAGAACTTTCGCCCCGTCCCCCACCCTATGATTCACTTCCGCTTCCATGGTTCCATCCGCTGCCAGATCCACTCCCAGATATCTAAATCACTTTACTTACTCCAGTTTTTCTCCATTCAAAATTACCTCCCAATTGACTTGACCCTCAACCCAATTGTACCTAATAACCTTGCTCTTATTCACATTTACTCTTAACTTTCTTCTTTCACACACTTTACGAAACTCAGTCACCAGCTTCTGCAGTTTCTTACATGAATCAGCCACCAGCGCTGTATCATCACCGAACAACAACTGACTCACTTCCTAAGCTCTCTCATCCACAACAGACTGCATACTTGCCCCTCTTTCCAAAACTCTTGCATTCATATATATATATATATATATATATATATATATATATATATATATATATATATATATATATATATATATATATATATATATATATATATATATATATATATATATATATATATTTTTTTTTTTTTTTTTTCTCTCTTTCAAACTATTCGCCATTTCCCGCGTTAGCGAGGTAGCGTTAAAAACAGAGAACTGGGCCTTAGAGGGAATATCCTCACCTGGCCCCCTTCTCTGTTCCTTCTTTTGGAAAATTAAAACAAAATAATGAGAGGGGAGGATTTCCAGCCCCCCGCTCCCTCCCCTTTTAGTCGCCTTCTACGACACGCAGGGAATACGTGGGAAGTATTCTTTCTCCCCTATCCCCAGGGATATATATATATTATATTATTATTTATTTTTTATTTTGCTTTGTCGCTGTCTCCAGCGTTTGGGAGGTAGCGCAAAGAAACAGACGAAAGAAATGGCACAACCCACCCCCATACACAATGTACACATAAACATGCCCACACACGCAAATATACATACCTATACATCCCAATGTACACATATATATACACACACAGACACATACATATATACCCATGCACACAATTCACACTGCCTGCCCCTATTCATTCCCATCGCCACCTCGCCACACATGGAATGCCATCCCCCTCCCCCCTCATGTGTGCGAGGTAGCACTAGGAAAAGACAGCAATGGCCCCATTCGTTCACACTCAGTCTCCAGCTGTCTCGCAATAATGCCCGAAACCACAGCTCCCTTTCCACATCCAGGCCCCACACAACTTTCCATGGTTTACCCCAGACGCTTCACATGCCCTGATTCAATCCACTGACAGCACGTCAACCCCGGTATACCAAATCGATCCAATTCACTCTATTCCTTGCCCGCCTTTCACCCTCCTGCATGTTCAGGCCCCGATCACACAAAATCTTTTTCACTCCATCTTTTCACCTCCAGTTTGGTCTCCCACTTCTCGTTCCCTCCACCTTCGACACATATATCCTCTTGGTCAATCTTTCCTCACTCATTCTCTCCATGTGTCCAAACCATTTCAAAACACCCTCTTCTACTCTCTCAACCACGCCCTTTTTATTTCCACACATCTCTCTTACCCTTACATTACTTACTCGATCAAACCACCTCACACCACACATTGTCCTCAAACATCTCATTTCCAGCACATCCACCCTCCTGGGCACAACTCTATCCATAGCCCACGCCTCGCAACCATACAACATTGTTGGAACCACTATTCCTTCAAACATACCCATTTTTGCTTTATATATACATATATATATATATATATATATATATATATATATATATATATATATATATATATATATATATATATATATATATATATATATATGTATATATATATATATATATATTTATATATATGGAGAGAATGAGTGGGGAAAGATTGACCAAGAGGATATATGTGTCAGAGGTGGAGGGAACGAGGAGGAGTGGGAGACCAAATTGGAGGTGGGAAGATGGAGTGAAAAAGATTTTGGGTGATCTTAGCCTGAACATGCAGGAGGGTGAAAGGCGTGCAAGGAATAGAGTGTATTGGAACGATGTGGTATACCGGGGTCGACGTGCTGTCAATGGATTGAACCAGGGCATGTGAAGCGTCTGGGGTAAACCATGCAAAGTGTGTGGGGCCTGGATGTGGAAGGGAGCTGTGGTTTCGGTTCATTATTACATGACAGCTAGAGACTGAGTGTGAACGAATGGGGCCTTTGGTGTTTTTCCTAGCGCTACCTCGCACACATGAGGGGGAGGAGGTTGTTATTCCATGTGTGGCGAGGTGGCGATAGGAACAAATAAAGGCAGGCAGTATGAATTATGTACATGTGCATATATGTATATGTCTATGTGTGTAATATATATGTGTACATTGAGATGTATAGGTATGTATATTGTGCTTTCGTCTGTTTCCTTGCGCTACCTCGCTAACGCGGGAGACAGCGATAAAGCAAAATAAATACATAAAAATATATATATATATATTTATATATATATATAAATATATATATATATATATATATATATATGTATATATATATATATATATATATATATATATATATATATATATATATATATGTATATATATATACATATATATATATATATATATATATATATATATATATATATATATATATATATATATATATATATATATATATATATATATATATATATATATATATATATATATATATATATATATATATATATATATATATATATATATATTTCATCTATTATACATCGTCGCTGTCTCCCGCATTAGCGAGGTAGCTCAAGGAAACAGATGGAGGAATGGCCCAACCCACCCATATATAGATGCATATACATTCACGTCCATACGTTTACATATATATACCTATATATTTCAATATATACATAAATGTACTACAAGGACATATACATATATGCACATGTATATAATAGTCAAGATCTTCTACATTTATGTGCTGAAAAAGGACTGTAGATTGGGAATACCTGGTTGAAAAAGAGAGATATACATAAGTATACGTATGTAAGTAGGAGAGATGGCCAGAGAACGTTATTGCATTACTTGTTACTTGATAGGCGCGCGAAAGAAAGACTTTTGGATGTTGATATTCTGGGATGTCCAACGGGAGGGATATCTGATCATTATCATGTGGAGTCGAAGGCGAAGATTTGTAGAGGTTTTCAGAAAAGAAGAACGTTGGGGTGAAGAGAGTAGTGAGAGTGAGTGAGCTTGGGAAGGAAAATTGTGTGAGGAAGTACCAGGAGAGTCTAAGTACAGAATGGTAAAAGGTGAGAATAAATGACGTAAGGGGAGTGGAGTAGGAATAGGATGAATTTAGGAAAGCAGTGTTTGCTTGCGCAAAAGATGCTTGTGGCATTAGAAGCGTGTGAGGTGGGTAGATTAGAAAGGGGAGTGAGTGGTGGGATGAAGAAGAAAGATTATTAGTGAAAGAGAAGAGAGAGGCATCCGGGCGAGTTTTTGCAGGGAAATAATGCAAATGCTTGGAGATGTATGAAAGAAAGATGCAGGAGGTCAAGAAGAAGGTGCAAGAGGTGAAAAAGAGGGCAAATGAGAGTTGGGTGAGGGAGTATCATTTAATTTTAGGGAGAATAAAAAAGATGTTTTGGGAGGAGATAAATAAAGTGCTTAAGACAAGGGAACAAATGGGAACATCAGTGAAGGGGAGCTAATGAAGAGATGGTAACAAGTACTGGAGGTGACCATTTGGAAACAGGCAAACATTAGAACATTTAACAACCAGCACATAGGAGATCAAAGGGGTGGAAATAAAGGTCCTTGAAAAACAATATAAAAAAAAACCCAGGAAATTGAAGTTTTAATATAAATCCCCTTTGGAGGCACCAGAGGCCATTAAAGGGGCCTAGCGGCGTCCAAAGGAAAGGTTTGTTGAATGTGTTTGATGATAGAGTGGCAGATATAGAGTCTTTTGTTCGAGGTGGTGTGCAAAGTGAGAAGGTTAGCGCAAATGATTTGGGAAACAGAGAAGAGGTAGTAAAAGCTTTGAGGAAGATGGAAGGAGGCAAGGTTTGGATGGTATTGCAGTGGAACATATTAAAACATGGGATGACTATATTGTTGACTGGTTGGTAAGGTTATTAAAAATATGTATGACTCATGGTGAGGTGCCTGAGGATTGGCAGAATTCTTGCATTGTTCAAAGGGAAAGGGGATAAAAGTGAGTGGTCAAATTACAGAGGTATAAGTTTGTTGAGTATTCCTGGGAAATTTTATGGGAGGGTATTGATTGAAAGGGTGAAGGCATGTACAGGGCATCAGATTGGGGAAGAGCAGTGTGGTTTCAGAAGTGGTAGAGGATGTGTGGATGTATATATATTTATATATATATATATATATATATATATATATATATATATATATATATATATATATATATATATATATATATATATATATATATATATATATATATATATATATATATATATATATATATATATATATATATATATATATATATATATATATATATATATATATATATATATATATATATATATATTTATATATATATATTTTTCAAACTATTCGCCATTTCCCGCATCAGCAAGGTAGCGTCAAGAACAGAGGACTGGGCCTCCGAGGGAACATCCTCACCTGGCCCCCTTCTCTGTTCCTTCTTTTGGAAAATTAAAAAAAAAAAAGAAAACAAGAGGGGAGGATATCCAGCCCCCCGCTCCCTCCCCTTTTAGTCGCCTTCTACGACACGCAGGGAATACGTGGGTGGTATTCTTTCTCCCCTATCCCCAGGGATAATATATATATATATATATATATATATATATATATATATATATATATATATATATATATATATATATATATATATATATATATATATATGTGTGTGTGTGTGTGTGTGTGTGTGTGTGTGTGTGAATCTTACTAAGGAATAAGCTTATTTAGAAACCAAATCACTCATCTGCGGTATTTTTTCAAACTCCATTTTGTAGCTGCGCTTCACTGTCTTCTTCAACTTATACTTCCTCTTCATCTTATGAGGAAGCCTGGGCTCAATCAAGATTCTACGCTGAAGGTTTTTAAAGCGTTCTTCAATAAGATTCATAGCTGGTGTTGTCTGGCGCAAGGAGTCAGGCAGTTCATCACCAAGTTTCACTTGTACATCCTCCTCTTCAAACTTTAAACTTTCTAAACGACGGGGCATTGATTTCAGCTGCTCTTTCCTTGCAATACGACCATCAGTGCGTTTCTTAGTCAGCTTTTCAGACTCATCAATCTCCTTTAGATACCTTTTGATCCTAAAAACATCGCTATCACGAACACGGCTTTTTTTTTCTTGCAATCTCTTTACTTGTATTATCTTTTGCTTCTGCTCTTTCTTTCTTTGTTTCTTGTCTTCTTTTCAGTCTTTGCCTTGCTTGTCACAGTCATTTGCTCTTTATCATCCTTAAACTGTGCCTTTCACTCAAATCCAACACTTCTGGTACACTACAAATGGTCTCCATTTCATTCTCATCATCTTCAAGAGCTTCATCTGCAGGTTTTGGTAGACCCTGTGACATTTCTGGAAGCCATGTGGACTCTGAAGAAGCCTTATCAATAGTAGGGGATATATATATATATATATATATATATATATATATATATATATATATATATATATATATATATATATATATATATATATATATATATATATATATATATATATATATATATATATATATATATATATATATATATATATATATATATATATATATGCATATATATATATATATATATATATATATATATATATATATATATATATATATATATATATATATATATATATATATATATATATATATATATATATATATATATATATATATATATATATATATATATATATATATATATATATATATATATATATATATATATATATATATATATATATATGTATATATATATATATATATATATATATATATATATATATATATATATATATATATATATATATATATATATATATATATATATATATATATATATATGTATATATATAGGGGAGAAAGAATACTTCCCACGTATTCCCTGCGTGTCGTAGAAGGCGACTAAAAGGGAAGGGAGCGGGAGGCAGGAAATCCTCCCCTCTCGTTTTTTTTTTTTTTTTTTTTTCCAAAAGAAGGAACATAGAAGAGGGCCAGGTGAGGATATTCCCTCAAAGACCCAGTCCTCTGTTCTTAACGCTACCTCGCTATCGCGGGAAATGGCGAATAGTATGAAAGAAAGAAAGATATATATATATATATTCCTTGCACACCTTTCACCCTCCTGCATGTTCAGGCCCCGATCACTCAAAATCTTTTTCACTCCATCTTTCCACCTCCAATTTGGTCTCCCACTTCTCCTCGTTCCCTCCACCTCTGACACATATATCCTCTTGGTCAATCTTTCCTCACTCATTTTCTCCATGTGACCAAACCATTTCAAAACACCCTCTTCTGCTCTCTCAACCACACTCTTTTTATTTCCACACAGCTCTCTTACCCTTACATTACTTACTCGATCAAACCACCTCACACCACATATTGTCCTGAAACATCTCATTTCTAGCACATCCATCCTCCTGCGCACAACTCTATCCATAGCCCAAGCCTCGCAACCATACAACATTGTTGGAACCACTATTCCTTCAAACATATCTACTTTTGCTTTCCGAGATAATGTACTCGACTTCCAAACATTCTTCAAGGCTCCAAAATTTTCGCCCCGTCCCCCACCCTATGATTCACTTCCGCTTCTATGGTTCCATCCGCTGCCAGATCCACTCCCAGATATCTAAAACACTTTACTTCCCCCAGTTTTTCTCCATTCAAACTTACCTCCCAATTGACTTGACCCTCAACCCTACTGTACCTAATAACCTTGCTCTTATTCACATTTACTCTTAACTTTCTTCTTTCACACACTTTACCAAACTCATTCACCAGCTTCTGCAGTTTCTTACATGAATCAGGCATTAGCGCTGTATCATCAGCGAAGAACAACTGACTCACTTCCCAAGCTCTCCCATCCACAACAGACTGCATACTTGCCCCTCTTTCCAAAACTCTTGCATTCACCTCCCTAACAACCCCATCCATAAACAAATTAAATAACCATGGAGACATCACACACCCTTGCCGGAAACCTACATTCACTGAGAACTCTCTTCCTACACGTACACATGCCTTACATCCTCGATAAAAACTTTTCACTGCTCCTAACAACTTGCCTCCCACATCATATATTCTTAAAACCTTCCACAGAGCATCTCTATCAACTCTATTATATGCCTTTTCCAGATCCATAAATACTACATATAAATCCATTTTTTTTTCTAAGTATTTCTCACATACATTCTTCAAAGAAAACACCTGATCCACACATCCTCTACCACTTCTGAAACAACACTGCTCTTCCCCAATCTGATGCTCTATACATGCCTTCACTCTCTCAATCAATACCCTACCATATAATTTACCAGGAATACTCAACAAACTTATACCTCTGTAATTTGAGCACTCACTCTTATCCCCTTTGCCTTTGTACAATGGTACTATGCAATCATTCCGCCAATCCTCAGGGACCTCACCATGAATCATACATACATTAAATAACCTTACCAACCAGTCAACAATACAGTCACCCCCTTTTTTAATAGATTTCACTGCAATACCATCCAAACCTGCTGCCTTGCCGGCTTTCATCTTCCGTAAAGCTTTTACTACCTCTTCTCTATTTACCAAATCATTTTCCCTAACCCTCTCACTTTGCACACCACCTCGACCAAGACACCCTATATCTGCCACTCTATCATC
>NC_092279.1:34335148-34355148 GCF_036320965.1 Panulirus ornatus | reverse complement strand
CGAACAACTCTATCCATAGCCCACGCCTCGCAACCATACAACATTGTTGGAACCACTATTCCTTCAAACATACCCATTTTTGCTTTCCGGGATAATATTCTCGACTTCCACACATTTTTCAAGGCTCCCAAAATTTTCGCCCCCTCCCCCACCCTATGATCCACTTCCGCTTCCATGGTTCCATCCGCTGACAGATCCACTCCCAGATATCTAAAACACTTCACTTCCTCCAGTTTTTCTACATTCAAACTCACCTCCCAATTGACTTGACCCTCAACCCTACTGTACCTAATAACCTTGCTCTTATTCACATTTACTCTTAACTTTCTTCTTCCACACACTTTACCAAACTCCGTCACCAGCTTCTGCAGTTTCTCACATAAATCAGCCACCAGCGCTGTATCATCAGCGAACAACAACTGACTCACTTCCCAAGCTCTCTCATCCCCAACAGACTTCATACTTGCCCCTCTTTCCAAGACTCTTGCATTTACCTCCCTAACAACCCCATCCATAAACAAATTAAACAACCATGGAGACATCACACACCCCTGCCGCAAACCTACATTCACTGAGAACCAATCACTTTCCTCTCTTCCTACACGTACACATGGTGAAGAGCTTGTAGATTTATGTGCTGAAAAAGGTCTGATGATTGGGAATACCTGGTTTAAAAAGCGAGATATACATAAGTATACTTATGTAAGTAGGAGAGATGGCCAGAGAGCGTTATTGGATTACGTGTTAATTGACAGGCGTGCGAAAGAGAGACTTTTGGATGTCAATGTGCTGAGAGAGGCAACTGGAGGGATGTCTGATCATTATCTTGTGGAGGCTAAGGTGAAGATTAGTATGGGTTTTCAGAAAAGAAGAGTGAATGTTGGGGTGAAGAAGGTGGTGAGAGTAAGTGAGCTTGGGAGGGAGACCTGTGTGAGGAAGTATCAGGAGAGACTGTGTACAGAATGGAAAAAGGTGAGAACAATGAAAGTAAGGGGAGTGGGGGAGGAATGGGATGTATTTAGGGAATCAGTGATGGATTGCGCAAAAGATGCTTGTGGCATGAGAAGAGTGGGAGGTGGGCTGCTTAGAAAGGGTAGTGAGTGGTGGGATGATGAAGTAAGAGTATTAGTGAAAGAGAAGAGAGAGGCATTTGGACGATTTTTGCAGGGAAAAAATGCAATTGAGTGGGAGAAGTATAAAAGAAAGAGACAGGAGGTCAAGAGAAAGGTGCAAGAGGTGAAAAAAAGGGCTTTGTCGCTGTCTCTCGCGTTTGCGAGGTAGCGCAAGGAAACAGACGAAAGAAATGGCCCACCTCAACCCCATACACATGTACATACATACGTCCACACACTCAAATACACACACCCACACAGCTCTCCATGGTTTACCCAAGACGCTTCACATGCCCTGATTCAATACACTGACAGCACGTCAACCCCGGTAGACCACATCGATCCAATTCACTCTATTCCTTGCCCTCCTTTCACCCTCCTGCATGTTCAGGCCCCGATCACACAAAATCTTTTTCACTCCATCATTCCACCTCCAATTTGGTCTCCCTCTTCTCCTCGTTCCCTCCACCTCCGACACATATATCCCTTTGGTCAATCTTTCCTCACTCATTCTCTCCATGTGCCCCAACCTTTTCAAAACACCCTCTTCTGCTCTCTCAACCACGCTCTTTTTATTTCCACACATCTCTCTTACCCTTACGTTACTTACTCGATCAAACCACCTTACACCACAAATTGTCCTCAAACATCTCATTTCCAGCACATCCATCCTCCTGCGCACAACTCTATCCATAGCCCACGCCTCGCAACCATACAACATTGTTGGAACCACTTTTCCTTCAAACATACCCATTTTTGCTTTCGGAGATAAAGTTCTCGACTTCCACACATTCCGCAAGGCTCCCAGAATTTTCGCCCCCTCCCCTACCCTATGATCCACATCCGCTTCCATGGTTCCATCCACTGCGAGATCCACTCCCAGATATCTAAAACAATTTACTTACTCCAGTTTTTCTCCATTCAAACTTACCTCCCAATTAACCTGACCCTCAACCCTACTGTACCTAATAACCTTGCTCTTATTCACATTTACTCTTAACTTTCTTCTTTCACACACTTTACCAAACTCAGTCACCAGCTTCTGCAGTTTCTCACATAAATCAGCCACCAGCGCTGTATCATCAGCGAACAACAACTGACTCACTTCCCAAGGTCTCTCATCCCCAACAGACTTCATACTTGCCCCTCTTTCCAAAACTCTTGCATTCACCTCCCTAACAACCCCATCCATAAACAAATTAAACAACCATGGAGACATCACACACCCCTGCCGCAAACCTACATTCACTGAGAACCAATCACTTTCCTCTCTTCCTACACTTACACATGCCTTACATCCTCGATAAAAACTTTTCACTGCTTCTAACAACTTGCCTCCCACACCATATATTCTTAATACCTTCCACAGAGCATCTCTATCAACTCTATCATATGCCTTCTCCAGATCCATAAATGCTACATACAAATCCATATATATATATATATATATATATATATATATATATATATATATATATATATATATATATATATATATATATATATATATATATTAAGAATATATGGTGTGGGAGGCATGGAAGCGGAAGTGGATCATAGGGTGGGGAGGGGGCGAAAATTCTGGGAGCCTTGAAGAATGTGTGGAAGTCGTGAACATTATCTCCGAAAGCAAAAATGGGTATGTTTGAAGGAATAGTAGTTCCAACAATGTTGTATGGTTGCGAGGCGTGGGCTATGGATAGAGTTGTGCGCAGGAAGATGGATGTGCTGGAAATGAGATGTTTGAGGACAATGTGTGGTGTGAGGTGGTTTGATCGAGTAAGTAACGTAAGGGTAAGAGAGATGTGTGGAAATAAAGAGAGCGTGGTTGAGAGAGCAGAAGAGGGTGTTTTGAAATGGTTTGGTCACATGGAGAGAATGAGTGAGGAAAGATTGACCAAGAGGATATATGTGTCGGAGGTGGAGGGAACGAGGAGAAGAGGGAGACCAAATTGGAGGTGGAAAGATGGAGTGAAAAAGATTTTGTGTGATCGGGGCCTGAACATGCAGGAGGGTGAAAGGAGGGCAAGGAATAGAGTGAATTGGAGCGATGTGGTATATATATATATATATATATATATATATATATATATATATATATATATATATATATATATATATATATATATATATATATATATATATATATATATATGTGGTATATATATATATATATATATATATATATATATATATATATATATATATATATATATATATATATATATATATATATATATATATATATATATATATATGTGGTATATATATATATATATATATATATATATATATATATATATTTTTTTTTTTTTGTCGCTGTGTCCCGCGTTTGCGAGGTAGCGCAAGGAAACAGACGAAAGAAATGGCCCAACCCACCCCCATACACATGTGTATACATACCTCCACACATGCAAATATACATACCTACACAGCTTTCCATGGTTTACCCCAGAGGCTTCACATGCCCCGATTCAATCAACTGACAGCACGTCAACCCCTGTATACCACATCGCTCCAGTTCACTCTATTCCTTGCCCTCCTTTCACCCTCCTGCATGTTCAGGCCCCGATTACACAAAATCTTTTTCACTCCATATTTTTTTTCTTTTTTTTTCTCATACTATTCGCCATCTCCCGCATTAGCGAGGTTGAGTTAAGAACAGAGGACTGGGCCTTTTTTGGAATATCCTCACCTGGCCCCCTCTGTTCCTTCTTTTGGAAAATCAAAAAAAAAAGAAACGAGAGGGGAGGATTTCCAGCCCCCCGTTCCCTCCCCTTTTAGTCGCCTTCTACGACACGCATTGAATACGTGGGAAGTACTCTTAATTCCCTATCCCCAGGGATATATATATATATATATATATATATATATATATATATATATATATATATATATATATATATATATATATATATATATATATATATATATATATACATATGTACATATTATTCTTTTCTTTTATTTATTATTATACTTTGTCGCTGTCTCTCGCGTTGGCGAGTTAGCGCAAGGACACTGACGAAAGAATGGCCCACCTACCCACATACACATGAATTTAAATGCATGTCCACACACGCGCATATACTTACCAATATATGTCAACGTATACATATGTGTACATACACAAACATATATACTTGTATGCACAGGTACTTGATTCATACTTGCTGCCTATGTTCTTTACCGTCGCCACCCCGTCACATATAAAATGACGACCCCCCCCCCCCCCCCCATGCACGCGAGGTAGCGCTAGGAAGCGAAAACAAAGGCCACATTCGTGCACACTCTTTCTCTATCTGTCATGTATAATGCACCGAACCCACAGCGCCCTTTCCACATCCAGGCCCCAAAACACATTCCATGGTTTACCCCAAACGCTTCACCTGCCCTGGTTTAATCCATTTATAGCACGTCGACCCCATTATACCACATCGTTCTAATCCAATCTATTCCTTGCACGCCTTTCACCCTCCTGTACGTTCAACCGACATTCATTGAGAACCATCACTTCCCTTTCTTCCTACTCGTACACATGCCTTAAATCTTCGATAAAAACTTTTCACTGCTTTTAGCAACTTGCCTCCCACACCATATATTCTTAATACCTTTCGCAGAGCGTCTCTATCAAATCTACCATATGCCTTCTCCAGATCCATAAATGCTACATACAAATCCATTTGCTCTTCTAAATATTTCTCACATACATTCTCAAAGCAAGCACCTGATCCACACATCCTCTACAACTTCTGAAACCATACTGCTCTTCCCCAATCTGATGCTCTGAACATGCCTTCACCCTCTCAGTAAATACCCTCCCATACATTTTCCCAGGAATACTCAAAAACTTATAGCTCTGTAATTTGAACACTCTCCTTGATCCCCTTTGCCTTTGCACAATGGCATTATGCATGCATTCCGCCAATCCTCAGGCACCTCACCATGACGCATTCATAAACTGAATATCCTTACCAACCAGTAAACAACACGGTCACCACCTTTTTTAATAGATTCCACTGAAATACAATCCAAATCTGCTGCCTTGCCGGTTTTCATCTTCCGCAAAGCTTTCACTACCTCTTCTCTGTTTATTAGATCATTCTCCCTTACCTTCTCACTTTGCACACCACCTCGACCAAAACACCCTATATCTTCCACTCTAAATATTTCTCACATACATTCTTCAAAGCAAGCACCTGATCCACACATTCTCTACAACTTCTGAAACCACACTGCTCTTCCCCAGTCTGATGCTCTGAACATGCCTTCACCCTCTCAGTAAATACCCTCCCATACATTTTCCCAGGAATACTCAAAAACTTATACCTCTGTAATTTGAACATTCTCCTTTATCTCCTTTACCTTTGTACAATGGCATTATGCATGCATTCCGCCAGTCCTCAGGCACCTCACCATGACGCATTCATAAATTGAATATCCTTACTAACCAGTAAACAACACGGTCACCACCTTTTTTAATAGATTCCACTGAAATACAATCCAAATCTGCTGCCTAGCCGGTTTTCATCTTCCGCAAAGCTTTCACTATCTCTTCTCTGTTTATTAAATCATTCTCCCTTACCTTCTCACTTCGCACACCACCTCGACCAAAACACCCTATATCTTCCACTCTATCATCCAACAAATTCAAAAAACCTTCAAAATACTCACTCCATCTCCTTCTCACATCACCACTGCTTGTTATTCCCTCCCCATGAGCCCCCTTCACCCATCTTCCATTTGTTTCCTTTTCTAATGCAGTCTGTTTACCCCCTTCCAAACATCTTTTTACTCTCTCTAAAATTTAATGATACTCTCTCACCTCAACTCTCATTTGCCCTTTTTTTCCTCTCTTGCACCCTCCTCTTGACCTCCTGCTTTTTTTTTTATACATCTCTAAGTAATTTGCACTATTTCCCTGGAAAAATCTTCTAATTGCTCTCTGTTCTCTTTCACATGTAATCTTACTTATCCATCCGACCACTCACTACCCTTTCTAACCTGCCCACCTCACACACTCCTCGTGCCACAAGCATCTTTTGCGCAAGCCATCACTACCTCCCTAAACATTTCCCATTCCTCCCCCATTCCCTTTAGGTCCTTTGCTCTCCCCTTTTTCCATTCTGCACTCTGTTTCTCCTGGTACTTCCTTGCACAAGTCTCCTTTCCAAGTTCACTTACTCTCACCACTCTCTTCACCCAAACATTCTGTCTTCTTTTCTGAAGACATCTTCAACTCTTCACCTTCGCCTCCCCAAGATATTGAGCAAACATCCCTCCAGTTGCACCGCTCAGCATAAAAACATCCAAAAGCAGCTCTTTCAAGCACCTGTCAATTAACACGTAAATCAATAACGCTCTTTGGCCCTCTCTCCTACTTATATTCGTATATCTATGTATATCTCTTTTTTAAACCAGGTATTGCCAATCACCAGTCCTTTTTCAGGACACAAATCTTCAAGCTTTTCACCATTTCCATTTAGAACACTAAACACCCCATGTACACCAAGGATTCCGACCTGTCTTGCCATTCGGATAGGATCTTACCGCTCATGTCTCGGCCACGTGGTGACCACGTGGTTGATGGAGGATTAACCACCAGGCCCCAAGAAGAGAGAAGACAGAAGAAAGAAGAGAGAAGACAGAAGAAAGAAGAGAGAAGACAGAAGAAAGAAGAAAGAAGATAGAAGACAGAAGAAAGAAGAGATAAGACAGAAGAAAGAAGAAAGAAGATAGAAGACAGAAGAAAGAAGGTAGAAGACAGTAGAGAGAAGACTGAAGAGAGAAGATCGAAGAAAGAAGTGGATTGTAACGTTGCCTCCCGCGTTGGTCCTTCCCGCGGGAGACCGTTACGGTGACGACGCCGGCAGGCTGTTCCCTCACCACCCTCGCTGCTCCCCACACCCCCGCGTTGCCTCCACTCCATCTTCACATGTCCTTTTTATTTTCTATTTTTTATCATCCATCATCCATCTCTCGACCGTTTGGCTTGAGCAATCTCTACCCCAGCTTCCCCACCCCATTCTGGAAAACTCATTTTCCTGAGGAGTGGAGGCTGGAGTGGACCTGTTCTCACCTGACGGGGTGGAGACCCTCACACTATCTCTTACCTCTCCCCTACCTTGGACCGTCGAGCCTCCCTCACTCACGTTTTCTCGCACTAGGACACTGATGCCACCAACATGCCGCCCGACATACGTCTAGAATGTCTAAAAACTGATTGTCCCCCTCCTTCCACGTTCGAACTCTTGTCCATCGTTTTTAAGACCGCTCAGATCCGTCCTACTAGGGTCATTCAATTCCCTTCGAACAAATACCAGTTTAAGATTTGCTTGGGCAAAGATAGTGATTTAGATAGAATCCTATCTAAGCCTCTCCTTGATGAACTAGCTAAAAAAAATTACCAAATCGTTCAGGACCGCTGCCCCTTCAAGCTAGATGTACTATTATTGCCTATAATGTTGATGCATCCATCTTGTCCCTCAGCCCCAAGGAAATTGTTGAAGTCATCATTGGCGAAAAAAATGACGTCAACGTCATCAGCGTATATAAACCTAACAACTCTAGATCAATTAAAATTCAATGTTCAAACCCGACCGAGGCCGATCACCTGCTCTCCCGAGGAATCCTGTTCCCCATGATCTCTATACCCGCAAAATCCCTAAAAAAAAGATGAATATCTCGACGTTCAGCAATGCTACAAATGTCTGAAATACGGACATGAGACAAAGAACGGTAAAGAACCCCACCAAACCTGTAGTCAATGCGCGAGAACTGGCCATGGTTTTCATAAGTGCAAGGCTCAGGCAGCGAAGTGTGTTAACTGTAAAAGTAGTCACGTTGCTGTATCTGGACTGTGCTCACGTAAAAAGGAGCAACTCCGCGCAGTGCGTCAGGCACAAAAAATCAACTCACCCCTTCCACAAACCGTCACCTCTACGCAACAGTTGCTGCTGCTGCTCCTCCCCCTGCCACCCAAACTTCTATCCCAACTACTAATTCTTCAGACCTCCTCACCCTACAAGGTAGGATGCATGCGTGCTACCTAAAAGCGTCTTTCCTGAACGGGGAAGATAAGTCGGATTTCATTAGAATTTTCGATTTGCTGCTTGCTCACAACAGCCTACCCAATGTACGAACTCCACTTGAATTCCTCAGCTCCTCCGCCACCAACCATCCCTCACCGACCCCTGTCTCGTCCACCACCCTGACCCCTAACGAAAACGTATCCCAGGAGACCCCCAGTAACACTTCCAACTCTCCTCCAACTACTCAACCTGTCACTCTCCCAACTTCCAATACCCCCTCCGCACCCTCTAACACAACTCCATCTACCAGCCCCTAACCTAACAATAACAATCCAACTGTCTCTCCAAATACCGATTCCTCTCCCACCCCCACCGTCCCAACTTCCACCACCACGACAGTTCCCCCTGAACCTCCACTCACCAACACCCCCCCCCCCCTCCACCCACCTCCTCCCTTCCCGCGCCTAACCCTCCTAGAGGAGCCCCAGAACCTGACCTTGCCGACACACCAGACAACCCTCCTCCGGTCAAACTCGGCATTCAAATCGTCGACGATTACCCTCTCCCCTCTCCTCTCCTCTCTCCTCTCCCCTCACCAGATGTATCCCGACCCAAGCCTAGAAACATGGTACAAGTGAAATACTCAAACGGTGGGTCAACGGCCTTCATCGACCTTAGATGCAGAAGGCTGGTAAACTTCCAAAAATCGTAAATGCTTAAGATCTTACAGTTTAACGTGCGCAGCTATCACAGTAGCCGTTATCTGATTGCCACACTTCTCGAAGAGAAAAGACCCGATGTTGTGATACTTAACAGCACATGTATCACCAACGGGTATGAAATCAGACACTGCGGGTATACATCACGAGTCTCCAGACAGTAGACATGAGGGAGTCGCCATCCTTACACGCAACACCATCGAACACGAATACCTCGCCATCTCATGGCAATTCGAACACTTTCTAGCAGTTAAGATAAACACAATACATGGCTTCATTATCTTCTGCACTACATACTCTCGACCCAACACTACCATTCCACTCCATGATCTCTACACAGTATTTAATTATACACATATCCCAGTCTACCTTCTAGCTGACCTCAACGCCCAACACAGAACCTTCCATCACAACAGAAACAATTCTCATGGTGATGACTTATTCGCTTTATACGCTTACAAACGTCTTAACTTCCTAGGACCTTACTTCCACACTGTCTTCAATAGCCTAGGAGGAAAAGGCAGACCTGATCTTGTCTTCTCCAACAGAGCCAGTAATTATCTTCATAATTTCTTGTCTCCAGGACCACTGTGTGGTTCCGACCACATCTCTATCTTTCTTCATCTCTCGTCTAACCCTATCCTCGTCCCATCACCCTCACACTACCACTACAAAAGAGCAGACTGGGAGAACTTCAAAGACACTCTCTTCAACTGCACTTACACCACAAGCTACGAAAATCACCCAATAACACTAATAGACACAGGAATAGAATATATATATGGAACAGTCACACAGGAGGCTGATATCTCTATCCCCCAAATCTTCATTTATCTCAAGATACTCCTTCTTCCCTTCTCCCAAAACAACAAGACTCCTCTCGTGCTACCGTCGACGCTTTGAATAAAACAGACATCGTTTGGGCCTAGTACGGTGGGACCTCACCTCCCTACGAAACCACACACTCAACAGCCTCCCTAGAAGACCACAATAGACACTGGAACTCTCTCTTCACTACAACAGAACAACACCGAATTAAATCTCCTCAAGAGTTTTGGAGCAGAATCCAGAAACTCAAAGGAATACCAAAAACAAACTTCAATGGGCTAAATGAAGACAACACTCTGCACCATAACCCTCAAGACTTCGCAAACATTTTTCAAAAACACTGGGAAGGTATCTTTCACCCTCACCTCCCTTACCCTCTGGCGTACGAAAACACTCAAATTGTCACACAATACATACAAAACAGACCCAGTCACTTCTACCCAGAGTAGATCATACACCTCCAATCGCTTTCACACGACCACCTTCTCACAACTCCAATAAGATCAAGCGAGGTCAAATTCCTCCTCAAATCGCCCAAAGTAGCACCAGGTAACTCAGGCATTAGTTACCAGCTACTTACACGTCTCCCTGACAACACTATTAGAGCCATCACCTTCCTCTTCAACGCGGCACTAGCCTCTGGCTATTTTCCCGCGGCCTTCAAAACTGCAACAACCACAATGATATCTAAACCCAACATATCCAACAGAGACCCAGTGAACTACAGACCCATCACCCTACTTGAGTCCATTGGGAAGACATTTGAAAGAATCTTAAACAACAGACTTAGACAACACCTTACAAACAACAACCTACTCTCACACAAACAGTTTGGCTTTCACCAACATCGCTCCACACAAGATGAACTCAACATCATTATGAACTACATAAGAAACAACACGCGGACACAGAAAATGACCGCACTCATCACAAAAGATTTTGAAAAAGCCTTTGACACCGTGTGGCACGATGGATTGAGGTACAAACTAAGCACCCAATTCCAACTCCCACGACCCACCATTAAGCTTCTCTCAAACTATCTTATCAACAGAAAAACCCGAATCAAATACAGAAACACTTACTCAAACTACTTCTTCCTCAATGCCGGTGTATCTCAAGGCTCCGTGCTGGCCCCTACTCTTTACACACTCTACTCAAATGATCTTTCCAGTCCTATACACCTGGACTCCATCACTCTCCAATATGCAGATGATATTACTCAACTGATCAGAGCCGTAACCCTCACACACTTAATCAGCAGAACCCAACAGGAAATTGACCACGTTTGGCTTTGGGAGTTAAAATGGAGTATTAAATCAAATCCTGCAAAATCCAACATATCTTACTGTAATGTACGTCAGAGATACAACATAAGTAATGTCTACCTACACTCCCGTATACACCGACATTTACCCATTCCCATCTCAAACACCAACACTGTCCTGGGCCTAAATTATGATGTATACCTGAGAATGAACCGACATATACAGTCTAGAGCGGCTATTGCGAGAGCAGAGCTCGCAAAATTGTATAGATTCAGAGAGGCGCAATTCAAAACCAAGTTGCACCACTACAAAGCATTAATACGACCACTTATCACATATGCCCCTTCAGCTCTTGAACTCGGAGCCAAATCCAACATCCGTGAACTCCAAACAAAGCTCTACGTTGGGTTTTTTTTTACATCAAATGGCACGAGTTCATCAGGAACACAGAACTTCACGAGAGAGCACGAATGCCTCCGCTAAACATCTATTGGAGGAAATTGATTGAAAGACAAGTAGAGCGATTTCAAATACATCATACTCACTGGATTGATTACCTCATTAATCTCCTGGGAATAGACTACACAGGTAACATGTTTGATATACAACCTGGACAACATACAGTGCCCATATATTAAAAACTAAAAACCTCTATAGATCTTGCTGCTAAGTCCGTGCGGGGAACGCAATGGTAAAATCAGTATCCATCGGCCAGAGATACGATCCATCTCCTCTTATATCCCTTAAAAAATAAAGAAAAAGATACATAAAAAGTAAATGAATAAATAAAGAAATAAAAGAAAAATAGATAAAATAAAACCTTGCCCTCCACTCATCATCTACGCCCTGCTTATCCTACTATTCCTATGCAAGCTGGGTTAAGCCCTGGCTCTTTTCCTCCCTCTAAAATTCACTTCCTCTAACGACTCTTGCTCTTTCCCCCGTCTCTTTTCCCGTCCCTCCTTGGAAGAGACTTTTCTATCAACATCATCATCATCCCTCAACTGCCACACTACTCACCCTTACAATCAAATCACATATCACGATGACCCGGTCTCGTGCATCAAACTACTAACGCACTCGATCAGCTGCTCCAGAAACACTTCCCTCTCATGATCTTTGTTCTCATGCCCAGGTGCATAGGAAACAAAAATCACCCAGCTCTCTCCATCCACTTTCAGTTTTACCCATATCAATCTAGTGTTTACTTTCTTACATTCTATCACATACTCTCACCACTCCTGTTTCAAGAATAGTGCCACTACTTCCCGTGCTCTTGTCCTCTCACCAACCCCTGACTTTACTCTCGAAACATTCCCAAACCACTTTTCCCTTTTATCCTTGACCTTTCTTTCACTTAGAGCCAAAACATCTAAATTCTTATCTTCAAACATACTACCTATCTCTCCTTTTTTCTCATCTCCGTTACATCCACACATATTTAGACAACCCAGTCTGTGCCTTCGAGGTGGATGCGCATTCCCCACGTGGCTCCTTCTTGTTTCCCATTTTAGAAAGTTAAAACACAAGGAGGGGAGGGTTTCTAGCCCCCCAATCCCTTCCCCTTTAGTCGCCTTCTACGACACGTGAGGACTGCTTGGGAAGTATTCTTCCTCCCCTATCCCTGGGATAATATATATATATATATATATATATATATATATATATATATATATATATATATATATATATATATATATATATATATATATATATATATATATATATATATATATATATATATTTATCATTTCTATTGCTATATTTTTTTTCTTTTTTTGCCTCTGTGTCCTCGTTAGCGAGGCAGCGCAAGGAAACAGACGAAAGAATGGCCCAACCCACCCACATACACATGTATATACATACACGTCCACACACGCAAAATATATATACCTATACATCTCAATGTATACAAATATATACACACACAGACATACAAATATATACATATGTACATAATTGATACTGTCTGCCTTTATTTATTCCCATCGCCACCTCGCCACACATGGAATAACAGCCCCCTCCCCCGTCATGTGTCCGAGGTAGCGCTGGCAAAAGACAAAAAAGGCCAGATTCGTTCACACTCAGTCTCTACCTGTCATGTAATAATGCACCGAAACCACAACTACCTTTCCACATCAAGGCCCCACAGAACTTTCCATGGTTTACCCCAGAGGCTTCACATTCCCTGGTTCAATCCAATGACAGCACGTCGACCCCGGTATACCACATCGTTCCAATTCACTCTATTCCTCGCACGCCTTTCACCCTCCTGCATGTTCAGGCCCCGATCACTCAAAATCTTCTTCACTTAATCTTTCCACCTCCAATTTGGTCTCCCACTTCTCCTCGTTCCCTCCACCTCTGACATATATATCCTCTTGGTCAATCTTTCCTCACGCATTCTCTCCATGTGACCAAACCATTTCAAAACACCCTCTTCTGCTGTCTCAACCACACTCTTTTTATTTCCACACATCTCTCTTACCCTTACATTACTTTCTCGATTAAACCACCTCACACCACATATTGTAATCAAACATCTCATTTCCAGGACATCCACCCTCTTGCGCACAACTCTATCCATAGCTCACGCCTCACAACAATACAACATTGTTGGAACAACTATTCCTTAAAACATACCCATTTTTGCTTTCCGAGATAATGTTCTCGACTTCAAAACATTCATCAAGGCTCCCAGAATTTTCGCCCCCTCCCCCACCCTATGACTCACTTCCGCATCCATGGTTCCATCCGCTGCCAGATCCACTACCAGATATCTAAAACACTTTACTTCCTCCAGTTTTTCTCCATTCAAACTTACCTCCCATTTGACTTGACCCTCAACCCTACTGTACCTAATAACCTTGATCTTATTCACATTTACTCTCAACTTTCTTCTTTCACACACTTTATCTGACTCAGTCACCAGCGCTGTATCATCAGCGAACAACTGACGCACTTCCCAACATACACATCCACAACATACTCCATACTTGCCCCTCTCCAAAACTCTTGCATTCACCTCCCTAACAACCCCATCCATAAATGAATCAAACAACCATAAAGACATCACACACCCCTGTCGCAAACCTACATTCACTAAGAACCAATCACTTCCCTCTCTTCCCACACGTACACTTGCCTTACATTCTCGATAAAAACTTTTCACTGCTTCTAACAACTTGCCTCCCACACCATATATTCTTAATACCTTCCACAGAGCATCTCTATCAACTCTTATCATATGCCTTCTCCAGATCCATAAATGCTACATACAAATCCATTTCCTTTTCTAAGTATTTTTCACATACATCTTCAAAGCAAACCTTGATCCACACATCCTCTACCACTTCTGAAACCACACTGCTCTTACCCAGTCTGATGCTCTGTACATGCATTCACTCTCTCAATCAATACCCTCTCATATAATTTACCATGAATACTCAGCAAACTTATACCTCTGTAATTTGAGCACTCACTCTTATCCCCTTTGCCTTTGTACAATGGCACTATGCAAGCATTCCCCCAATCTTTAGACATCTCACCATGAATCATACATACATTAGATAACCTTACCAACCAGTCAACAGTACAGTCATCCCCTTTTTTGATATATTCCACTGCAATACCATCCAAACCTGCTGCCTTACCGGCTTTCATCTTCCGCACAGCTTTTACTACCTCTTCTCTGTTTACCAAATTATTTTCACTTGCCCTCTCACTTTGCACCCCACCTCGACCACAACACACTATATCTGCCACTCTATGATCAAACACATTCAGCAAACATTCAAAATACTCACTCCATCTACTCCTCACATCACCACTACTTGTTATCACCTCCCCATTTGCCCCCTTTACTGAAGTTCCCATTTGCTCCCTTGTCTTACGCACTTTATTTACCTCCTTCTAAAACATCTTTTTATTCTCACTAAAATTTAATGATATTCTCTCATCCCAACTCTCATTTGCCCTCTTTTTTCACCTCTTCGACATTTCTCTTGACCTCCTGCCTCTTTCTTTTATACAATCTCCCACCCATTTCCATTTTTTCCCTGCAAAAATCGTCCAAATGCCTCTCTCTTCTCTTTCACTAATAATCTTACTTCTTCATCCCACCACTCACTACCTTTTCTAATCAGCCTACCTCCCACGCTTCTAATGCCACAAGTATCTTTTGCACAAGCCATCACTGATTCCCTAAATACATCCCATTCCTCCACCACTCCCCTTACCTCCTTTGTTCTCACCTTTTTCCATTCTGTACTCAGTCTCTCCTGGTACTTCCTCACACAAGTCTCCTTCCCGAGCTCACTTAGTCTCACCACACTCTTCACCCAAACATTCTCTCTTCTTTTTAGAAAACTCCTACAAATCTTCACCTTCGCCTCCACAAGATAATGATCAGACATCCCTCCAATTGCACCTCTCAGCACATTAACATCCAAAAGTCTCTCTTTCGCGCGCCTATCAATTAACATGTAATCCAATACCGCTCTCTGGCCATCTCTCCTACTTACATACGGATACTTATGTATATCTCGCTTTTTAAACCAGGTAAGACCAATCACCAGTCCTTTTTCAGCACATATATCTTCAAGCTCTTCTCCATTTCCATTTACAACACTGAACAACCCATGTATACCAATCATTCCCTCAACTGCCATATTACTCACCTTTGCATTCAAATCACCTATCACTATAACCCGGTCTTCAGCATCAAAACCACTAACACACTCATTCAGCTGCTCCCAAAACATTTGCCTCTCATGATCTTTCTTCTCATACCTAGGTGCATATGCACCAATAATCACCCATCTCTCTACATCAACTTTCAGTTTTACCCATATCAATCTAGAATTTACTTTCTTACACTCTATCACATACTTCTAACACTCCTGTTTCAGGAGTAGTGCTACTCCTTCCCTTGCTCTTGTCCTCTCACTAACCCCTGACTATACTCCCAAGACATTCCCACACCACTCTTCCCCTTTACCCTTGAGCTTCGTTTCACTCAGAGCCAAAACATCCAGGTTCCTTTCCTCAAACATACTAACTATCTCTCCTTTTTTCTCATCTTGGTTATATCGACATACATTTAGACACCCTAATCTGGGCCTTCAAGGAGTTTGAGCATTCCCCGCGTGACTCCTTCCTCTGTTTCCCCTTTTAGAAAGTTAAAATACATGTATATATGAAGTCTGTTGGGGATGAGAGAGCTTGGGAAGTGAGTCAGTTGTTGTTCGCTGATGATACAGCGCTGGTGGCTGATTCATGTGAGAAACTGCAGAAGCTGGTGACTGAGTTTGGTAAAGTGTGTGAAAGGAGAAAGTTCAGAGTAAATGTGAATAAGAGCAAGGTTATTAGGTACAGTAGGGTTGAGGGTCAAGTCAATTGCGAGGTGAGTTTGAATGGAAAAAAACTGGAGGAAGTGAAGTGTTTTAGATATCTGGGAGTGGATCTGTCAGCGGATGGAACCATGGAAGCGGAAGTGGATCATAGGGTGGGGGAGGGGGCGAAAATTCTGGGTGCCTTGAAGAATGTATGGAAGTCGAGAACATTATCTCGGAAAGCAAAAATGGGTATGTTTGAAGGAATAGTGGTTCCAACAATGTTGTATGGTTGCGAGGCGTGGGCTATGGATAGAGTTGTGCGCAGGAGGATGGATGTGCTGGAAATGAGATGTTTGAGGACAATGTGTGGTGTGAGGTGGTTTGATCGAGTAAGTAACGGAAGGGTATGAGAGATGTGTGGAAATAAAAAGAGCGTGGTTGAGAGAGCAGAAGAGGGTGTTTTGAAATAGTTTGGGCACATGGAGAGAATGAGTGAGGAAAGATTGACCAAGAGGATATATGTGTCGGAGGAGGAGGGAACGAGGAGAAGAGGGAGACCAAATTGGAGGTGGAAAGATGGAGTGAAAAAGATTTTGTGTGATCGGGGCCTGAACATGCAGGAGGGTGAAAGGAGGTCAAGGAATAGAGTGAATTGGAGCGATGTGGTATACCGGGGTTGACGTGCTGTCAGTGGATTGAATCAAGGCATGTGAAGCGTCTGGGGTAAACCACGGAAAGCTGTGTAGGTATGTATATTTGCGTGTGTGGACGTATGTATATACATGTGTATGGGGGTGGGTTGGGGCATTTCTTTCGTCTGTTTCCTTGCGCTACCTCGCAAACGCGGGAGACAGCGACAAAGCAAAAAAAAAAAAAATATATATATATATATATATATATATATATATATATATATATATATATATATATATATATATATATATATATATATATATATATATATATGTTTATATATATATATATATATATATATATATATATATATATATATATATATATATATATATATATATATATATATATATATATATATATATATATATATATATATATATATATATATATATATCCCTTGGGATAGGGGAGAAAGAATACTTCCCACGCATTCCTCAGGTATCGTAGAAGGCGACTAAAGGGGACGGGATCGGGGGGCCATAACCCTCCCCTCCTTGTATTTTAACTTTCTAAAAGGGGAAACAAAATAAGGAGTCACGCGAGGAGTGCTCATCCTCCTCGAAGGCTCAGATTGGTGTGTCTAAATGTGTGTGGATGTAACCAAGATGAGAAAAAAGGAGAGATAGGTAGTATGTTTGATTAAAGGAACCTGGATGTTTTGGCCCTGAGTGAAACGAAGCTCAAGGGTAAAGGGGAAGAGTGGTTTGGGAATGTCTTGGGAGTAAAGTCAGGGGTTAGTGAGAAGACAAGAGCAAGGGAAGGAGTAGCACTACTCCTGAATCAGGGGTTGTGGGAGTATGTGCTAGAGTGTAAGAAAGTATATTCTAGATTGATATGAGTAAAACTGAGAGTTGATGGAGAGAGATGGGTGATTATTGGTGCATATGCATCTGGGCATGACAAGAAAGATCATGAGAGGCAAGTGTTTTTTGAGCTGTTGAATGAGTGTGTTACTGGTGTTGATGCAAAAGACCGGGTTGTAGTGATGGGTGATTTGAATGCAAAGGTGAGTAATGTGGCACTTGAGGGAATGATTGGTATACATGGAGTGTTCAGTATTGTAAATGGAAATGGTGAAGAGCTTGTAGATTTATGTGCTGAAAAAGAACTGGTCATTGGGAATACCTGGTTGAAATAGAGAGATATAAATCAGTATACGTATGTAAGTAGGAGAGATGGCCAGAGAGCGTTATTGGATTACGTTTTAATTGATAGACGCACGAAAGAGAGACTTTTGGATGTTAATGTGCTGAGAGGTGCAACTGGAGGGATGTCTGATCATTATCTTGAGGAGGCGAAGGTGAAGATTTGTGGAGGTTTTCAGAAAAGAAGAGAGAATGTTGAGGTGAAGAGAGTGGTGAGAGTAAGTGAGCTTGGGAAGGAGACTTGTGTGAGGAAGTACGAGGAGAGACTGAGTACAGAGTGGACAAAGGTGAGAACAAAGGAGGTAAGCGGAGTGGGGGAAGAATGAGATGTATTTAGGGAAGCAGTGATGTCTTGCGCAAAAGATGCTTGTTGCATGAGAAGCGTGGGAAGTGGGTTGATTAGAAAAAGTAGTGAGTGGTGGGATGAAGAGGTAAGATTATTAGTGAAAGAGAAGAGAGAGGCATTTGGACGATTTTTGCAGGGAAAAAATGGAAATGAGTCGGAGATTGTATAAAAGAAAGAGGCAGGAGGTCAAGAGAAAGGTCCAAGAGGTGAAAAAGAGGGCAAATGAGAGTTGGGGTGAAAGAGTATCATAAAATTTCAGGGAGAATGAAAAGATGTTTTGGAAGGAGGTAAATAAAGTGCTTAAGACAAGGGAGCAAATGGGAACCTCAGTGAAGGCGGCTAATGGGGAGGTGATAACAAGTAGTGGTGATGTGAGAAGGAGATGGAGTGAGTATTTTGAAGGTTTGTTCAATATGTTTGATGATAGAGTGGCACATATAGGGTGTTTTTGTCGAGGTGGTGTGCAAAGTGAGAGGGTTAGGGAAAATGATTTGGTAAACAGAGAAGAGGTAGTAAAAGCTTTGCGGAAGATGAAATCCGGAAGGCAGCAGGTTTGGATGGTATTGCAGTGGAATCTATTAAAAAAGGGGGTGACTGTACTGTTGACTGGTTAGTAAGGTTATTTAAAGTATGTATGATTCATGGTGAGGTGCCTGAGGATTGGCGGAATGTTTGCATAGTGCCATTGTACAAAGGTAAAGGGGATAAGAGTGAGCGCTCAAATTACAGAGGTAAAAGTTTGTTGAGGATTCCTGGTAAATTATATGGGAGGGTATTGATTGAGAGGGTGAAGGCATGTACAGAGCACCAGGTTGGGGAAGAGCAGTAAGGTTTCGGAAGTGGTAGAGGATGTGTGGATCAGGTGTTTCCTGTGAAGAATGTATGTGAGAAATACTTAGAAAAACAAATGGATTTGTATGTAGCATTTATGGATCTGGAGAAGGCATTTGATAGACTTATCAGAGATGCTCTGTGGAAGGTACTAAGAATATATGGTGTGGGAGGCAAGTTGTTAGAAGCAATGAAAAGTTTTTATCGAGGATGTAAGGTATGTGTACGTGTAGGAAGAGAGGAAAGTGATTGGTTCTCAATGAATGTACGTTTGCGGCAGGGGTGTGTGATGTCTCCATGGTTGTTCAGTTTGTTTATGGATGGGGTTGTTAGGGAGGTGAATGCAAGAGTTTTGGAAAGAGGGGCAAGTATGCAGTCCGATGAGGATGAGAGAGCTTGGGAAGTGAGTCAGTTGTTCGCTGATGGTACAGCGCTGGTGGCTGATTCATGTGAGAAACTGCAAAAGCTGGTGACTGAGTTTGGTAAAGTGTGTGAAAAAAGAAAGTTAAGAGTAGATGTGAATAAGAGCAAGGTTATTAGGTACAATAGGGTTGAGGCTCAAGTCAATTAGGAGGTAAGTGTGAATGGAGAAAAACTGGAGGAAGTAAAGTGTTTTAGATATCTGGGAGTGGATGTGGCAGCGGATGGAACCATTGAAGCGGAAGTGAATCATAGGGTGGGGCAGGGGGCG
>NC_092279.1:34301773-34335048 GCF_036320965.1 Panulirus ornatus | reverse complement strand
TTGTTGCAGGGGTACATGATGTGTACATGCTTATATGATTTGTTTATGGATGGGTTGTTAGGGAAGTGAATGCAACAGTTTTAAAGACAGGGGCAAGTATGCAATCCGTTGTGGATGAGAGGGTTTGGGAAGTGAGTCAGTTGTTGTTCGATGATGATACAGCGCTGGTGGATGATTCTGTTGAGAAACTGCATAAGCAGAGTAAATGTGTATAAGACCAAGGGCATTAGGTTCAATAGGGTTGAGGGACAAGTCAATTGATTTGTAACTTTGAACAGAGAAAAATTGGAGGAAGTAAAGTGTTTTAGATAATTGGGAGTGATTTAGCATCGGATGGAACAATGGAAGCGGAAGTAAGTCCCAGGGTGGTAGAGGGGGCAAAGGTTCTGGGAGCGTTGAAGAATGTGTGGAAGGCAAGAGCGTTATCTCGGAAAGCAAAAATGGGTATGTTTGAAGGTTTAGTGGTTCCAACACTGTTATATAGCTGCAAGGCATAGGCCATCCATAGGGTTGTGATGAGGAGGGTGGATTCGTTGGAAATGAGGAATATATGTGGTATGAGGTGGTTTGATTCAGTAAGTAATGAAAGGGAAAGAGAAATACGTGGTAATAAAACGAGTGTGGTTGAGAGAGCAGAAGAGGGTGAATTGAAATGGTTTGGTCACATGGAGAGACTGAGAGAATATATATATCAGAGGTGGAAGGAAAGAGAAGTGGGAGAACAAATTGGAGGTGAAAGGATGGACTGATAAAATTTTGATTGATCGTGATCTGAATATACAGGAGGATGAAAGGCGTGCAAGGAATAGATTGAATTGAAACGGTGTGTTATACCGTGGTCGACCTGCTGTCAATGAATTGAACCAGGGTATGTGAGGCGTCTGGGGTAAACCATGGAAAGGTTAGCAGGGGCTGAATGTGGAAAGAGAACTGTGGTTTCGGTGCATTACACATGACAGCTAGAAACTGAGTGTGAACGAATGTGGCCTTTGTTGTCTTTTCCTAGCGATACCTAGCACGTGCGCGGGGGTAAGGGGGTACCATTTCATGTGTTGTGGGTTGGCAATGAAAATGGATGAAGGCAGCAAGTATGAATATGTACATGTGTATATATTGTATGTCTATGTATATATATGTATGTATACATTGAAATGTATAGGTATGTATATGTACATGTGCTGGCGTTTCTGTATATTCACGTGTATGTGGGTGGGTTGGGCCATTCTTTCATCTATTTTCTTTCGCTACCTCGCTAGCGCGGAAAAGAGCGACAAAGTATAAAAAAAAGATCAGATATATATATATATATATATATATATATATATATATATATATATATATATATATATACAGACATATACATATACAAACATGCATATAATTCATATTGTCTGACCTTATACATTCACGTCGCCACCAGCCACACAATGAAATACCGACCCCCTCCCCCGCAAGTGCGCGAGGTAGCGCTAGGAAAAACCAACAGCAACATTTGTTCACACTCAGTCTCTAGCTGTCATGTATAATGCACTAAAACCACAGCTCCCTTTCCACATCCAGGCCCCACAGAACTTTCCATGGCTTACCCCAGACGCTTCATATGCCCTGGTTCGATCCGTTGACAGCACGTCGACCCCGGTATACCACATCGTTCCAATTCACTCTATTCCTTGCACGCCTTTCACCCCCCTGCAATTTCAGGCCCCAATTACTCAAAATCTTTTTCACCCCATCTTTCCACCACCAATTTGGTGGCGACTGGAATGTATAAGGGCAGACTGTATGAATTATTCACATATGTATATATGTATATGTCTTTGTGTGTATATATATGTATACGTTGAGATGCATAGGTATGTATATGTGCGTGTTTGGACGTGTATGTATATACATATGCGTGTGTGAACGTGTATGTATATACATGTGTATGTGGGTGGGTTGGGCCATTCTTTCGTCTGTTTCCTTGTACTACCTCGCTAACGCGGGAGACAGCGACAAAGTATAATGAATAAATAAATAACGTCTTTTTTATTATTCCTGGTAAATTATATGGGAGGGTATTATCTGAAAGGGTGTAGTCTTGTACAGAGAATCAGATTTGTGAAGAGCATTGTGGTTTCAGAAGTGGTAGGAGATGTTTGGATCAGGTGTTTGCTTTGAAGAATGTATGAGAGAAATACTTAGAGAAATAGATGGATTTGTATGTAGCAAGGCATATGATAGAGTTGAGGGAGATGCTCTGTGGAAGGTATCAATAGAATATGGTGTAGGAGGTAAGTTGCTAGAAGCAGTGAAAAGCTTTTATCGAGGATGTAAGGCATGTGTAAGAGTAAGAAGAAAGGAAAGTGATTGGTTCCCAGTGATGTTGGTTTGCTGCAGGAGTACATGATGTGTCCATGCTTATATGATTTGTTTATGGATGTTTTGTTAGGGGAGTGAATGCAATAGTTTTAAAGAGAGGGGCAAGTATGCAGTCCGTTGTGGATGAGAGGGCTTCGGAAGTGAGTCAGTTTTTGTTCGCTGATGATACAGCGCTGGTGGCTGACTCGGTTGAGAAACCGCAGGAGCACAATAAATGTGACTATGACCAAGGTTACTAGGTTCAATAGGGTTGAGAGACAAGTTTATTGATTTGTGAGTTTGAATGGAGAAAAATTGAAGGAAGTAAAGTGTTTTAAATATTTGGGAGTGATTTAGCAGTGGATGGGACAATGGAAGTGGATATGAGTCTCAGGGTGATGGAGGGGGTGAAGGTTCAGGAAGCGTTGAATAATGTGTGGAGGCAACAACGTTATCTCAGAGAGTAAAAATGAGTATGTTTGAAGGAGTAGTGGTTCCAACAATGTTATATGGCTACAAGGGATAGGCCTTACATAGGATTGTAATAAGGAGGGTTGATTCGTTGGAAATAAGGACAATATGCGGTGTGATGTGGTTTGATTAAGTAATGAAAGGGAAAGAGAGATACGTGGTAATAAAACGAGTGTGGTTGAGAGAGCAAAAGAGGGTGAATTGAAGTCGTTTGGTCACATGGAGACACTGAGTTAGGAAATATTGACAAAGAGGATATATATATCAGAGGTGGAAGGAAAGAGAAGTGGTAGAACAAAATAAAGGTGGAAGGACGGAGTGAAAAAGATTTTGATCGATCGTGGTCTGAACATACAGGAGAATATAAAGCGTGCAAGGAAGAGATTGAATTGAAACGATGTGTTATACCGTGGTCGACATGCTATCTATGGATTGAACCAGAGTATGTGAAGCGTCTGGGGTAAACCATTGAAAGTTTAGTGGGGCCTGAATTTGGAAAGGGATCTGTGGTTTCGGTGCATTACACATGACAGCTAAAAACTGAGTGTGAATGAATGTGGCCTTTATTGTCTTATTTTTTTTTTCTTTAATTTTCCAAAAGAAGGAACAGAGGGGGCCAGGTGGGGATATTCCAAAAAAGGCCCAGTCCTCTGTTCCTAACGCTACCTCGCTAACGCGGGAAATGGCGAATAGTTTAAAAGAAAAAGAAAAAGAAATATATATATGTATATATATATATATATATATATATATATATATATATATATATATATATATATATATATATATATATTATCCCTGGGGATAGGGGAGAAAGAATACTTCCCACGTATTCCCTGCGTGTCGTAGAAGGCGACTAAAAGGGGACGGAGCGGGGGGCTGGAAATCCTCCCCTCTCAATTTTTTTAATTTTCCAAGGGAGGGAACAGAGAAGGGGGCCAGGTGAGGATGTTCCCTCAGTGGCCCAGTTCTCTGTTCTTGGCGCTACCTCGCTAACGCGGGAAATGGCGAATAGTTTGAAAAAAAAAAAAAAAAAATATATATATATTTTTTTTTTTTTTTTGCTGTCTCCCGCGTTTGCGTGGTAATAAAACGAGTGTGGTTGAGAGAGCAAAAGAGGGTGAATTGAAGTCGTTTGGTCACATGGAGACACTGAGTTAGGAAATATTGACAAAGAGGATATATATATCAGAGGTGGAAGGAAAGAGAAGTGGTAGAACAAAATAAAGGTGGAAGGACGGAGTGAAAAAGATTTTGATCGATCGTGGTCTGAACATACAGGAGAATATAAAGCGTGCAAGGAAGAGATTGAATTGAAACGATGTGTTATACCGTGGTCGACATGCTATCTATGGATTGAACCAGAGTATGTGAAGCGTCTGGGGTAAACCATTGAAAGTTTAGTGGGGCCTGAATTTGGAAAGGGATCTGTGGTTTCGGTGCATTACACATGACAGCTAAAAACTGAGTGTGAATGAGTGTGGCCTTTATTGTCTTATTTTTTTTTTCTTTAATTTTCCAAAAGAAGGAACAGAGGGGGCCAGGTGGGGATATTCCAAAAAAGGCCCAGTCCTCTGTTCCTAACGCTACCTCGCTAACGCGGGAAATGGCGAATAGTTTAAAAGAAAAAGAAAAAGAAATATATATATGTATATATATATATATATATATATATATATATATATATATATATATATATATATATATATATATATATATATATATATATATATATATATATATTATCCCTGGGGATAGGGGAGAAAGAATACTTCCCACGTATTCCCTGCGTGTCGTAGAAGGCGACTAAAAGGGGACGGAGCGGGGGGCTGGAAATCCTCCCCTCTCAATTTTTTTAATTTTCCAAGGGAGGGAACAGAGAAGGGGGCCAGGTGAGGATGTTCCCTCAGTGGCCCAGTTCTCTGTTCTTGGCGCTACCTCGCTAACGCGGGAAATGGCGAATAGTTTGAAAAAAAAAAAAAAAAATATATATATTTTTTTTTTTTTTTTGCTGTCTCCCGCGTTTGCGAGGTAAAAAAAAAAAAAAAAAAAAAAAAATACTTCCCACGTATTCCCTGCGTGTCATAGAAGGCGACTAAAAGGGGAGGGAGCGGGTGGCTGGAAATCCTCCCCTCTCGTTTTTTTTTCAATTTTCCAAAAGAAGGAACAGAGAAGGGGGGCCAGGTGAGGATATTCCCTCAAAGACCCAGTCCTCTGTTCTTAACGCTACCTCGCTAATGCGGGAAATGGCTAATAGTATGAAAGAAAGAAAGATATATATATATATATATATATATATATATATATATATATATATATATATATATATATATATATATATATATATATATATATATATATATATATGTATATATATATATATATATATATCCCTGGGGATATATATAGGGGATTAAGAATACTTCTCACGTATTCCCTACGTGTTGTAGAAGGTGACTAAAAGGGGAGGGAGCGGGGGCCTGGAAATCCTCCCCTCTCGTTTTTTTTTTTTAATTTTCCAAAAGAAGGAACAGAGGGGGGCCAGCTGAGGATATTCCAAAAACGGCCCAGTCCTCTATTCTTAACGCTACCTCGCTAACGCGGGAAATGGCAAATAGTTTTTCTTTTTTTTTTTTTTCTTTTTTCCAAAAGAAGGAACAGAGAAGAGGGCCAGGTGAGGATATTCCCTCAAATTCCCAGTCCTCTGTTCTTAACGCTACCTCGCTATCGCGGGAAATGGCGAATAGTATGAAAGAAAAGATATATATATATATATATATATATATATATATATATATATATATATATATATATATATATATATATATATATATTTTATCTATTTATTTTGCTTTGCCGCTGTCTCCCGCGTTTGCGAGGTAGCGCAAGGAAACAGACGAAAGAAATGGCCCAACCCACCCCAATACACATATATATACATACACGTCCACACACGCAAATATACATACCTATACATCTCAATGTACAAATATATATACACAAACAGACACATACATATATACCCATCCAAACAATTCATACTGTCTGCCTTTATTCATTCCAATCGCCACCTCGCCACACATGGAATAGCATCCCCCTCCCCCCTCATGTGTGCGAGGTAGCGCTAGGAAAACACAACAAAGGCCCCATTCGTTCACACTCAGTCTCTAGCTGTCATGCAATAATGCCCGAAACCACAGCTCCCTTTCCGCATCCAGGCCTCACACAACTTTCCATGGTTTACCCCAGACGCTGCACATGCCCTGATTCAATCCACTGACAGCACGTCCACCCCGGTATACCACATCGATCCAATTCACACTATTCCTTGCCCGCCTATCACCCTCCTGCGTGTTCAGGCCCCGGTCACTCAATTCTTTTTCACTCCATCTTTCCACCTCCAATTTGGTCTCCCACTTCTCCTCGTTCCCTCCACATCCGACACATATATCCTCTTGGTCAATCTTTCCTCACTCATTCTCTCCATGTGCCCAAACCATTTCAAAACACCCTCTTCTGCTCTCTCAACCATGCTCTTTTTATTTCCACACATCTCTCTTACCCTTACATTACTTACTCGATCAAACCACCTCACACCAGACATTGTCCTCAAACATCTCATTTCCAGCACATCCACCCTCCTGCGCACAACTCTATCCATAGCCCACGCCTCGCAACCATACAACATTGTTGGAACCACTATTCCTTCAAACATACCCATTTTTGCTTTCCAAGATAATGTTCTCGACTTCCACACATTCTTCAAGGCTCCCAGGATTTTCGCCCCCCTCCCCCACCCTATGATTCACTTCCGCTTCCATGGTTCCATCCGCTGCCAGATCCACTCCCAGATATCTAAAACACTTTACTTCCTCCAGTTTTTCTCCATTCAGACTTACCTCCCAATTGACTTAACCCTCAACCCTGCTGTACCTAATGATTATATATATTTTTTTTTTTTTTTTCATACTATTCGCTATTTCCCGCGATAGCGAGGTAGCGTTAAGAACAGAGGACTGGGCCTTTGAGGGAATATCCTCACCTGGCCCTCTTCTCTGTTCCTTCTTTTGGAAAATTAAGAAAAAAAATAAAAAAACGAGAGGGGAGGATTTCCAGCCCCCCGCTCCATGATTATATATATATATATATATATATATATATATATATATATATATATATATATATATATATATATATATATATATATATTATCCCTGGGGATAGGGGAGAAAGAATACTTCCCACGTATTCCCTGCGTGTCGTAGAAGGCGACTAAAAGGGGAGGGAGCGGGGGGCTGGAAATCCTCCCCTCTCATTTTTTTTTAATTTTCCAAAAGAAGGAACAGAGAAGGGGGCCAGGTGAGGATATTCCCTCAGTGGCCCAGTTCTCTGTTCTTAACGCTACCTCGCTAACGCGGGAAATTGCGAATAGTTTGAAAAAAAAAAAAAAAAAAAAAAAAATATATATATATATATATATATATATATTTTTTTTTTATACTTTTATATATATATATATATATATATAAATATATATATATATATATATATATATATATATATATATATATATATATATATATATATATATATATATATGTATATATATGTATATATATATATATATATATCCCTATGAGATCACGGGGAAAATGAAACACGAAAAGTTCCCAAACATACAACGAGCGTTCATAAACCTATCATTTTACAAATCTGATCAATCTTATTGTTGATTAGATTTGTAAAATGATAAGCTTATGAACGCGCGTTGTATGTTTTGGGCAATCACATGTTTACCAAATGGTGTCCTAGCTTCGTCTCTTCGATGTATATCAGCTGACTGTTATATTTATCTCTTGTGTCTCACCTGATGATGTGATAATTACACGAAAGTGCACTTGGGAACTTTTCGTGTATCATTTTCCCCGTGGACTCATAGGAATATTTTGATCACGCGGAAAAATATAATCCTTTCCAATATATATATATATATATATATATATATATATATATATATATATATATATATATATATATATATATATATATATATATATATATATATATATATATGTATATATATATATATATATATATATATATACTTCTTTTTTTTCTTTTAAACGATACGCCATTTCCCGCGTTAGCGAGGTAGCGTTAAGAACAGAGGACTGGGCCTTTGAGGAATATCCTCACCTGGCCCCCCCCTCTGTTCCTTCTTTTGGAAAATTAAAAAAAAAACGAGAGGGGAGGATTTCCATCCTCCCGCTCCCTCCCCTTTTAGTCGCCTTTTACGACACGCAGGGAATACGTGGGAAGTATTCTTAATCCCCTATCCCCAGGGATAAAATAAATATATAAATATATAAAATAAAATATATATATATACATATATATATATTATTTATTTATTATTTGTTTTGATTTGTGGCTGTCTCCCGCGTTAGCGAGGTAGCGCAAGGAAACAGACGGAAGAACCCACCCACATACACATGTATATACATACACGTCCACACACGCAAATATACATACCTATACATCTCAATGTATGCATATATATATACCCACAAAGACATATACATATATACCCATGTACATAATTCATACTGTCTGCCCTTATTCATCCCATCGCCACCCAGCCACACATGGAATAACAATACCCTCCCCCTCATGTGTGTGGGGTAGCGCTAGGAAAAGACAGCAAAGGCCCCATTCGTTCACACTCAGTCTCTAGCTGTCATGTGATAATGCACTGAAACCAAAGCTCCCTTTCCACATCCAGGCCCCACACAACTTTCCATGGTTTACCCCAGACGCTTCACATGTACTGGTTCAAAACATTGACAGCACGTCGACCCAGTATACCACATCGTTCCAATTCACTCTATTCCTTGCACGCCTTTCACCACCCTGCATGTTCAGGCCCCGATAACTCAAAATCTTTTTCACTCCACCTTTCCACCTTCAATTTGGTCTCCCACTTCTCCTCGTTCGATCCACCTCTGACACATATATTCTCTTGATCAATCTTTCCTCACTCATTCTCTCCATGTGACCAAACCATTTCAAAACACCCTCTGCTGCTCTCTCAACCACATTCTTTTTATTAGCAAACATCTCTCTTACCCTTACATTACTTACTCGATCAAACCACCTCACACCACATATTGTCCTCAAACATCTCATTTCCAGTACATCCACCCTCCTGCGCACAACTCTATCCATAGCCCACGCCTCGCAACCATACAACATTGTTGGAACCACTATTCCTCAAACATACCCACTTTTGCCTTCCGAGATAATGTTTTCGACTTCCACACATTCCTCAAGTCTACCAGAACTTTCGCCCCCTCCCCCACCCTATGATCCACTTCCGCTTCCATGGTTCCATCCGCTGCCAAATCCACTCCCAGATATCTAAAACACTTTAGTTCCTCCAGTTTTTCTCCATTCAAACATACCTCAGAATTTACTTGACCCTCAACCCTACTGTACCTAATAACCTTACTCTTATTCACATTTACTTTCAACTTTCTTCTTTCACACACTTTACCAAACTTAGTCACCAGTTTCTGCAGTTTCTCACATGAATCAGCCACCAGCACTGTATCATCAACGAAGAACAACTGACTCACTTCCCAGGCTCTCTCATCCACAACAGACTACATATTTCCCCATCTTTCCAAAACTCTTGCATTCACCTCCCTAACAACCCAATCCATAAACAAATTAAATAACCATGGAGACATCACACACCCCTGCCACAAACCTATATTCACTGAGAACCAATCACTTTCCTCTCTTCCTACACGTACACATGCCTTACATCCTCGATAATAACTTTTCACTACTTCTAACAACTTGCCTCCCACTCTATATATCCTTAATACCTCCCACAGAACATCTCTGTCAACTCTATCATATGCCTTCTCCAGATCCAAAAATGCTACATACAAATCCTTTTGCTTTTCTAAGTATTTCTCACATACATTTTTCAAAGCAAACACCTGATCCACACATACTCTACCACTTCTGCACACTGCTCTTCCCCAATCTGATGCTCTGTACATGCCTTCACACTCTCAAAAAGTACACTCCCATATAATTTGCCAGGAATACTCAACAAACTTATACCTCTGTAATTTGAGCACTCACTCTTATCCCCTTTGCCTTTGTACAATGGCACTATGCAAGCATTACGCCAATCCTCATACACCTCACCATGAGTCATACATACATTAAATAACCTTACCAACCAGTCAACAATACAGTCACCCTCTTTTTTAATAATTTCCACTGCAATACCATCCAAACCCGCTGCCTTACCGGCTTTCATCTTCCGTAGAGCTTTTACTACCTCTTCTCTGTTTACCAAATCATTTTCCCTAACCCTCTCACTTTGCACACCACTTCGACGAAAACACCCAATATCTGCCACTCTATCATGCAAACACATTCAACAAACCTTCAAAATACTCACTCCATCTACTTCTCCCATCACCACTACTTGTTATCACCTCCCCATTAGACCCCTTCACTGAAGTTCCCATTTGTTCCCTTGTCTTACGCAATTTATTTACCTCCTTCCAAAACATCTTTTTATTCTCCCTAAAATCTAATGATACTCCCTCACCCCAACAGTCATTTGCCTTCTTTTTCACCTCTTGTACCTTTCTCTTGACCTCCTGCCTCTTTCATTTATACAACTCCCACTCATTTGCATTATTTCCGTGCAAAAATCGTCCAAATGCCTCTCTCTTCTCTTTCACTAACAATCTTACATCTTCATCCCACCACTCACTACCCTTTCTAATATGCCCACCTCCCACGCTTCTCATGCCACAAACATCTTTTGCGCAAGCCATCACTGTTTCCCTAAATACAACCCATTCCTCCCCCCTCCCCTTACGTCCTTTGTTCTAACCTTTTTCATTCTGTATTCAGTCTCTCCTGGCACTTCCTCACAAAAGTCTCCTTCCCAAGCTCACTTATTCTCACCACTCTCTTCACACCAACATTCTCTCTTATTTTCTGAAAACCTCTATAAATCTTCACCTTAGCCTCCACAAGATAATGGTCAGACATCCCTCCAGTTGCACCTCTCAGCACATTAACATCCAAAAGTCTCTCTTTCGCGCGCCTATGAATTAATGCATAATCCAATAACGCTCTCTGGCCATCTCTCTACTTACATACGTATACTGATGTATATCTCTCTTTTAAAACCAGGTACTCCCAATCACCAGTCCTTTTTCACCACATAAATCTACAAGCTCTTCACTATTTCCATTTACAACACTGAACACCCCATGTATACCAATTATTCCCTCAACTGCCACAATATTCACCTTTCCATTTAAATCACCCAACACTATAATCCAGGTCTCGTGCATCAAAACCACTAACACACTCATTCAGCTGCTACCAAAACACTTGCCTCTCATGATCTTTCTTCTCATGCCCAGGTGCATATGCACCAAGAATCACCCATCTCTTTCCATCAACTTTCAGTTTTACCCATATCAATCTAGAATTTACTTTCTTACACTCTATCACATACTCCCACAACTGCTGTTTCAGGAGTCGTGCTACTGTTTCCTTGCTCTTGTCCTCTCACTAACCCCTGTCTTTACTCCCAAGACATTCCCAAACCACTCTTCCCCTTTACCCTTGAGCTTCGTTTCACTCGGAGCCAAAACATCCAGGTTCCTTTCCTCAAACATACTACCTATCTCTCCTCTTTTTTCATCTTGGTTACATCCACACACATTTAGACACCCCAATCTGAGCCTTCGAGGAGGATAAGCACTCCTCGCGTGACTCTTTCTTCTGTTTCCCCTTTTAGAAAGTTAAAATACAGGAAGGGGAGGGTTTCTGGACCCACGCTCCGGTCCCCTTTAGTCGCCTTCTACGACACGTGAGGAGTGCGTGGAAAGTATTCTTTCTCCCCTATCCCCAGGATATATATATATATATATATATATATATATATATATATATATATATATATATATATATATATATATATATGTATTATTTCATTTTTTATTTTGCTTTGTCGTTGTCTCCCGCGTTTGCGAGGTAGCGCAAGGAAACAGACGAAAGAAATGACCAAACCCACCCCCATACACATGAATATACACACACGTCCACACACGCAAACATACATACCTATACATCTCAATGTACACATATATATACACACACAGACACATACATATATACCCATGCACACAATTCACACTGTCTGTCTTTATTCATTCCCATCGCCACCTCGCCACACATGGAATACCATCCCCCTCCCCCCTCAAGTGTGCGGGGTAGCGCTTGGAAAAGACAGCAAAGGCCTCATTCGTTCGCACTCAGTCCCTAGCTGTCATGCAATAATGCCCGAAACCACAGCTCCCTTTCCACATCCAGGCCCCACACAGCTTTACATGGTTTACCCCAGACGCTTCACATGCCCTGATTCACTCCACTGACAGCACGTCAACCCCAGTATACCATATCGATCCAATTCACTCTATTCCTTGTCCGCCTCTCACCCTCCTGCATGTTCAGGCCCCGATCACTCAAAATCTTTTTCACTCCATCTTTCCACCTCCAATTTGGTCTCCCACTTCTCCTCGTTCCCTCCACCTCTGACATATATATCCTCTTGGTCAATCTTTCCTCACTCATTCTCTCCATGTGCCCAAACCATTTCAAAACACCCTCTTCTGCTCTCTCAACCACGCTCTTTTTATTTCCACCCATCTCTCTTACCATTACATTACTTACTCGATCAAACCACCTCACACCACATATTGTCCTCAAACATCTCATTTCCAGCACATCCACCCTCCTGCGCACAACTCTATACATAGCCCGAGCCTCGCAACCATACAACATTGTTCGAACCACTATTCCTTCAAACATACCCATTTTTGCTTTCCGAGATAATGTTCTCGACTTCCAAACATTCTTCAAGGCTCCCAGGATTTTCGCCCCCTCCCCCACCTTATGATTCACTTCCGCTTCCATGGTTCCATCCGCTGCCAGATCCGCTCCCAGATATCTAAAACACTTTACTTCCTCCAGTTTTTCTCCATTCAAACTTACCTCCCAATTGACTTGACCCTCAACCCTACTGTACCTAATAACCTTGCTCTTATTCACATTTACTCTTAACTTTCTTTTTTCACACACTTTACCAAACTCAGTCACCAGCTTCTGCAGTTTCTCACATGAATCAGCCACCAGCACTGTATCTTCAGCGAACAACAACTGACTCACTTCCCAAGCTCTCTCATCCACAACAGACTTCATACTTGCCCCTCTTTCCAAAACTCTTGCATTCACCTCCCTAACAACCCCATCCATAAACAAATTAAACAACCATGGAGACATCACACACCCCTGCCGCAAACCTACATTCACTGAGAACCAATCACTTTCCTCTCTTCCTACACGTACACATGCCTTACATCCTCGATAAAAACTTTTCACTGCTTCTAACAATTTGCCACCCACACCATATATTGTTAATACCTTCCACAGAGCATCTCTATCAACTCTATCATATGCCTTCTCCAGATCCATAAATTCTACATACAAATCCATTTGCATTTCTAAGTATTTCTCACATACATTCTTCAAAGCAAACACCTTATCCACACATACACTACCACTTCTGAAACCACACTGCTCTTCCCCAATCTGATGCTCTGTACATGCCTTCACCCTCTCAGTCAATACCCTCCCATATAATTTACCAGGAATACTCAACAAACTTATACCTCTGTAATTTGAGCACTCACTCTTATCCCCTTTGGCTTTGTACAATGGCACTATGCACGCATTCCGCCAATCCTCAGGCACCTCACCATGAGTCATACATACATTAAATAACCATACCAACCAGTCAACAATACAGTCACCCCCTTTTTTAATAAATTCCACTGCAAAACCATGCAAAGCTGCTGCCTTGCCGGCTTTCACCTTCCGCAAAGCTTTTACTACCTCTTCTCTGTTTACCAAATCATTTTCCCCAACCCTCTCACTTTGCACACCACCTCGACCAAAACACCCTATATCTGCCACTCTATCATCAAACACATTCAACAAACCTTCAAAATTATTACTTCATCTCCTTCTCACATCACCACTACTTGTTATCACCTCCCCATCAGCGCCCTTCACTGAAGTTACCATTTGCTCCCTTGTCTTACGCACTTTATTTACCTCCTTCCAGAACATCTTTTAATTTTCCCTAAAATTTAATATATATATATATATATATATATATATATATATATATATATATATATATATATATATATATATATATATATATATATATATATATATATATTATATTATGTTATATTTTTTTTTTTATTATACTTTGTCGCTGTCTCCCGTGTTTGCGAGGTAGCGCAAGGAAACAGACGAAAGAAATGGCCCAACCCCCCCCCCCATACACATGTATATACATACGTCCACACACGCAAATATACATACCTACACAGCTTTCCATGGTTTACCCCAGACGCTTCACATGCCTTGATTCAATCCACTGACAGCACGTCAACCCCGGTATACCACATCGCTCCAATTCACTCTATTCCTTGCCCTCCTTTCACCCTCCTGCATGTTCAGGCCCCGATCACACAAAATCTTTTTCACTCCATCTTTCCACCTCCAATTTAGTCTCCCTCTTCTCGTTCCCTCCACCTCCGACACATATATCCTCTTGGTCAATCTTTCCTCACTCATTCTCTCCATGTGCCCAAACCACTTCAAAACACACTCTTCTGCTCTCTCAACCACGCTCTTTTTATTTCCACACATCTCTCTTACCCTTACGTTACTCACTCGATCAAACCACCTCACACCACACATTGTCCTCAAACATCTCATTTCCAGCACATCCATCCTCCTGCGCACAACTCTATCCATAGCCCACGCCTCGCAACCATACAACATTGTTGGAACCACTATTCCTTCAAACATACCCATTTTTGCTTTCCGAGATAATGTTCTCGACTTCCACACATTCTTCAAGGCCCCCAGAATTTTCGCCCCCTCCCCCACCCTATGATCCACTTCCGCTTCCATGGTTCCATCCGCTGCCAGATCCACTCCCAGATATCTAAAACACTTCACTTCCTCCAGTTTTTCTCCATTCAAACTCACCTCCCAATTGACTTGACCCTCAACCCTACTGTACCTAATAACCTTGCTCTTATTCACATTTACTCTTAACTTTCTTCTTCCAGACACTTTACCAAACTCAGTCACCAGCTTCTGCAGTTTCTCACATGAATCAGCCACCAGCGCTGTATCATCAGCGAACAACAACTGACTCACTTCCCAAGCTCTCTCATCCCCAACAGACTTCATACTTGCCCCTCTTTCCAAAACTCTTGCATTTACCTCCCTAACAACCCCATCCATAAACAAATTAAACAACCATGGAGACATCACACACCCCTGCCGCAAACCTACATTCACTGAGAACCAATCACTTTCCTCTCTTCCTACACGTACACATGCCTTACATCCTCGATAAAAACTTTTCACTGCTTCTATATATATATATATATAGATATATATATATATATACTTATATATATATATATATATATATATATATATATATATATATATATATATATATATATATATATATATATATATATATATATATATATATATATATATATATATATATATATATATATATATATATATATATATATATTCATTTAGATGCAAAAATCATCTCTCTTCTCTTTTACTGATAATCTTACCTCTTCATCACACCACTTACTACCCATTCTAATCTGCCCACCTCCCACGCTCCTCATGCCTCAAGCATCTTATGCGCAGGCCATCACTGCTTCCCTAAGTACATCCCATTCCTCCCCCACTCCCCTTGCGTCCTTTGTTCTCACCTTTTTCCATTCAGTACTCAGTCTCTTCTGATACTTCCTCACACAAGTCTCCTTCCCAAGCTTACATACTCTCACCACTCTCTTCACCCCAGCATTCTCTCGTCTTTTCTGATAACCTCCACAAATCTTCACCCTAGCCTCCACAAGATAATGATCAGACATCCCTCCAGTTGCACCTCTCAGCACATTAACATCCAAAAGTCTCTCTTTCGCGCACCTATCAATTAATACGTAATCCCATAACGCTCTCTGGCCATCTCCCTTACTTACATACGTATACTTATGCATATCTCTCCTTTTAAATCAGATATTCCAAATCACCAGTCCTTTTTCAGCACATAAATCTACAATCTCTTCACCATTTCCATTTACAACACTGAACTCCCCCATGTATAACAATTATTCCCTCAACTGCCATATTACTAACATATGCATTCAAATCACCCGTCAGTATAACCCGGTCTTGTGCATCAAAACCACTAACACACTCATTCAGCTGCTCCGAAAACATTTGCCTCTCATGATCTTTCTTCTCATGCCCAGGTGCATATGCATCAATAATCACCCATCTCTCTACATCCACTTTCAGTTTTACCCATATCAATCTATAATTCACTTTCTTGTACTCTATCACATACTCCCAACAGATCTGTTTCAGGAGTAGTGCTGCTCCTTCCCTTGCTCTTGTCCTCTCACTAACCGCTGACTTTACCACCAAGACATTCCAAAACCAATCTTCCCCTTTACCCTTGAGCTCCGTTTCACTCAGAGCCAAAACATCCAGGTTCCTTTCCTCAAACATACTACCTATCTCTCCTTTTTTCTCAACTTGGTTGCATTCACACACATCTAGACACCCCAGTCTGAGCCTTCGAGGAGGACGAGCATTCTCCGCGTGACTTCTTCTTCGGTTTCCCCTTTTAGAAAGTTGAAATACAAGGAAGGGAGGGTTTCCAGCCCCCCGCTCCCGTCTCCTTTATTCGCCTTGTACGACACGTGAGGAATGCGTGGGAAGTATTCTTTGTCCACTATCCCCAGGGGTATATATATATATATATATATATATATATATATATATATATATATATATATATATATATATATATATATATATATACATATTTCTTTTTTTTTCAAACTATTCGCCAGAAGCGTTAAGAACAGAGGACTGGGCCTTTGAGGGAATATCCTCACCTGGCCCCCTTCTCTGTTCCTTCTTTTGGAAAATTAAAAAAAACGAGAGGTGAGGATTTCCAGCCACTCGCTCCCTCCCCTTTCAGTCGCCTTCTACGACATGCAGGGAATACGTGGGAAGTATTCTTTCTCCCCTATCACCACTGATAATATATATATATATATATATATATATATATATATATATATATATATATATATATATATATATATATATATATATATATTTTCTTTTTCTTTTATTTTTATTATACTTTGTCGCTGTCTCCCGCGTTTGCGAGGTAGCGCAAGGAAACAGACGAAAGAAATGGCCCAACCCCCCCCCCCATACACATGTATATACATACGTCCACACACGCAAATATACATACCTACACAGCTTTCCATGGTTTACCCCAGACGCTTCACATGCCTTGATTCACTCCACTGACAGCACGTCAACCCCGGTATACCACATCGCTCCAATTCACTCTATTCCTTGCCCTCCTTTCACCCTCCTGCATGTTCAGGCCCCGATCACACAAAATCTTTTTCACTCCATCTTTCCACCTCCAATTTGGTCTCCCTCTTCTCCTCGTTCCCTCCACCTCCGACACATATATTCTCTTGGTCAATCTTTCCTCACTCATTCTCTCCATGTGCCCAAACCACTTCAAAACACCCTCTTCTGCTCTCTCAACCACGCTCTTTTTATTTCCACACATCTCTCTTACCCTTACGTTACTCACTCGATCAAACCACCTCACACCACACATTGTCCTCAAACATCTCATTTCCAGCACATCCATCCTCCTGCGCACAACTCTATCCATAGCCCACGCCTCGCAACCATACAACATTGTTGGAACCACTATTCCTTCAAACATACCCATTTTTTGCTTTCCGAGATAATGTTCTCGACTTCCACACATTCTTCAAGGCCCCCAGAATTTTCGCCCCCTCCCCCACCCTATGATCCACTTCCGCTTCCATGGTTCCATCCGCTGCCAGATCCACTCCCAGATATCTAAAACACTTCACTTCCTCCAGTTTTTCTCCATTCAAACTCACCTCCCAATTGACTTGACCCTCCACCCTACTGTACCTAATAACCTTGCTCTTATTCACATTTACTCTTAACTTTCTTCTTCCACACACTTTACCAAACTCAGTCACCAGCTTCTGCAGTTTCTCACATGAATCAGCCACCAGCGCTGTATCATCAGCGAACAACAACTGACTCACTTCCCAAGCTCTCTCATCCCCAACAGACTTCATACTTGCCCCTCTTTCCAAAACTCTTGCATTCACCTCCCTAACAACCCCATCCATAAACAAATTAAACAACCATGGAGACATCACACACCCCTGCCGCAAACCTACATTCACTGAGAACCAATCACTTTCCTCTCTTCCTACACGTACACATGCCTTACATATATATATATACATGCCTTATATATATATATATATATATATATATATATATATATATATATATATATATATATATATATATATATATATATATATATATATATATATATATATATATATATATATATATATATATATATATATATATATATATATATATATATATATATATTCATTTCTTTAGGTCCTCCATTTAACATATATTTGATACTTACTTTCTTGTGCGAGGTTCTGAACTGCCCATAATACAGCCTTGGCAAGGATGTTTCTGGTTGTGAAGTTATGGATACTGTCCTCCATCCGCACAAAGAAAACCATGGCCAGAACCATGGCTGCCAGACTCAGCAGCGTTAGCAGCCACACCTTCAACACAAAACAGTTTACCATTTTGTGCAGGGATAAAGAACATAACTTAGTAAATATTGTTTTAAAAATCTAAGCTTTTAATGATTTTCTTTACAAATCAGAAACATTTTGAGATGATATAAATGTTTCCTTAATGCCTGTAGCCGAAACATTTTCTTCTGAATAATTTGACAGCATTATAGTTAATGTTTGCAGCATGAAAACATTCTTTCTTGCTTGTATCTATTTACAACGCAAAATCTACGTAGTTGCAAATCCGACAAACGTACCTCTGAGGAGAAAGGTTTGATAAATCCAGTGACGTCGCTTTGTAGAGTCGGCCTGACCATAAGGATGGCGTTATTCTCGCTGTAGATGGAATCAGAGAAGTCACAGACTGTCTCCCTCTGAGGCGTTACGCCGAAGGGACCAACGGCGAACTCCACCTCCTGTATATAATGGAAGATGAATGAAAGAAGTGATTTACTGAATAAAAGATGAACTAAAGATAGATAATCGTTGCTGATCTTACACTGCCATTCGCCTATGAATAACAGAGTTAATAGAGATTTTACGTGACTGGGAGATCATGATAGTAATTGATTAATCATACAAAAGCTTAAGAGAAGGGTGAGTTGGATATTTCCATGATTTCCATAAGGATATGGGCGATGCACATCTCGATAGACAAGGTAGCAAATGTACAGGGATATTGACAGTAAATAGTATGACATACATTAAGTACTTGGTTAGCAATAAGTAATGAATTGTTACAATAATATAGCTGTGCCGAACGGTGGTCCATGGTGGAGGGGTTTCAGTGAAGGAATCTCTGTGATGGGGTTGTCCACAGTTTATTATCAAACTGCCGTATGAGCTGCTAGTGTTGATCGGGAAGGGTGGACAGCTAGACTGGTTCACCGAGATGAGGGCCTCCTGGTAGGTGGAATAGGAAGTGCCCATTGTGATTTTGCTTGCACTTTTCTGCACTCTTTAAAGCTGGTCCCTCTGTGTAACTTCCAGTGAGGAGGACCAAGCTGGGAATGGTTAGGTAAGCTTTGGAGGAATGGAGATGGTGAGACGCCTCGTAATTTCAGTCGGTGGAAAACGTACATACAGAATAAGATAGATTTGATGGCAAGACTCTTGCAGTTTAAACCGACGTGTATAGTAACACCAAAATGTTTGAAGTGTCTGACTACCTGGTAGATGTCAGGGCCTTATGTAATCAGGGAGATAATCTTCATGTGAACATTTAATCACAGATGTACGAATATCATTGTGAAACTGCTGAAGAATTAAGTGTTCACTCGTTGCTAGAGTTCTATTCAGTCAGGTTATGCATGAGGAATCTAAAGTTTTCGTTGGTATCTAGTATGACTGGGGTCTGTTGGAGAGGAAGGAACGATTGATCACTGCAGCGTCTGTAGAAATTTGCGTCCCCAAACCAGAACTAGATGTCGAAACATGCACCAATCAGGTCTTACACCTCACACAATCCAGCTGATTTACCTATATACATCTCCACCTCACATTCAGGAGGTATTGCACATCAAAACTTACAGGTCAGAATCACCTGCTGAAATCCACTTGTCAAAACTTAAATGTACTTCAGGTAATCCTCTTAAATCAGCCTGTTGGGATTAGACTACTGGATTTTCCTGAAGAAACCAATATGCTGGAGCTCAAATTTCTACAGGTTTCGGGCTCCTCGGTCATGCACCCACCTGTCTCTGAAGCATCCCCAGCAAACCATTCCAGGACCCGTTGGCTGAGGGTCCGCCCCACACATGGTCTGACGGCTGCACCAACTCGTACCTGTGGATAAGTAAGTTCATTATTTCCTTTACTTTCTATCACTTTGCCTTTCTCCTTCTTCTTCTTCTTCTTCTTCTTCTTCTTCTTCTTCTTCTTCTTCTTCTTCTTCTTCTTCTTCTTCTTCTTCTTCTTCTTCTTCTTCTTCTTCTTCTAATTTTTTTCACTTCTTCTTCCTCCTCCTCTTCTTCTTCTTCTTCTTCTTCTTCTTCTTCTTCTTCTTCTTCTTCTTCTTCTTCTTCTTCTTCTTCTTCTTCTTCTTCTTCTTCTTCTATTTTCTTCTTCTTCTTGGCATCGCTTACTGGACTACGCCCATCCTCTCTGCTATCGTACAGATTACTTTGCTCGCTTCCAAGATTACTTTTTTCCGTGATAACGAATTCCTATATACTTCTCTGTCTCTCAAATCCACGTATGCGACTACAGAGCAAAACACTGATGAAGCCTTAGAAAATATATGTTTCAAGAATTAATCTGATTATATACCTAGGTCCTCCAGTCATTGAAATACTCACTTAATATTTCTAAATGACTTTTCCTTTGATACTTACTCGAACTTCATCTGGTCGGCTAAGATGTCGAGGAGATTAGCCATGGGTCCCTGGATGGTGACTGACCCGTCTTCCTGGATGTTAACCTTGGTCCAGGGCACCCACTGTCAGGGATGGAAAGAGATAACGCGAAGTATAATACTATAAAGAATATCTCAATCAGGAATTCACCAGAAAATTCTCTTGAATGCATCAATAAAGTGCCATGTGGAAATTGTGATAGATTTTATGTTGGTCAGACTGGTAAGGATCTTTCTGTTAGACTTAAGCAGCATATATATAGTATAAGAACGGGACAAGAATCAAATGCCTTGATAAATCATGTTAAAAAACTATGATCATTGTATTGACTGGAGTGACGCCATCTCAGTAATTAGCTCTCACTCTATTACCAAAAGAAATATTATTGAATCTTCTATTATCAAATACACAAAGAATTATAATCTTAATATTAGTGGTGGTATATACAAATTAGATAGCTTTATTGTTGATGAAATTTGTAAAATGATAAATTTATGAAGGCTCGTTGTATGTTTTGGACAATCATTATTAACTCTAACTCTATTGCCAAGAGAAATATCATTGAATCTTCTATTATTAAATACACAAAGAATTATAATCTTAATATTAGTGATGGTCTATACAAATTAGATAACTTTATTGTTCATAATATTTGTAAAATGATTAGATTATGAACGCTCGTTGTTTGTTTTGGACAATCATATATTTACCAAATGGCCTCCTGCCTTCGTCTCTTCGATGAATATCAACTGACTTACATTTCTCTCTTGTGTCTCCCCTGATGATGTAATTATTACACGAAAGTGCACTTGGAAACAGAATCGTGTTTCTTTTTCCCCGTGGACTCGTAGGAATATCTTGATCACGCCCAAAATTGTGATCCTACCCAAAATGTATATATACATATATATATATATATATACATATATATATATATATATATATATATATATATATATATATATATATATATATATATATATATACATATTTATATATATATATGTATATATATATATATATATATATATATATATATATATTTTTTTTTTTTTTTTTTTTTTAATACTTTGTCGCTGTCTCCCGCGTTTGCGAGGTAGCGCAGGGAAACAGACGAAAGAAATGGCCCAACCGCCCCCCCATACTCATGTACATACACACGTCCACACACGCAAATATACATACCTACACAGCTTTCCATGGTTTACCCCAGACGCTTCACATGCCCTGATTCAATCCACCGACAGCACGTCAACCCCTGTATACCACATCGCTCCAATTCACTCTATTCCTTGCCCTCCTTTCACCCTCCTGCATGTTCAGGCCCCGATCACACAAAATCTTTTTCACTCCATCTTTCCACCTCCAATTTGGTCTCCCCCTTCTCCTCGTTCCCTCCACCTCCGACACATATATCCTCTTGGTCAATCTTTCCTCACTCATTCTCTCCATGTGCCCAAACCACTTCAAAACACCCTCTTCTGCTCTCCCAACCACGCTCTTTTTATTTCCACACATCTCTCTTACCCTTACGTTACTTACTCGATCAAACCACCTCACACCACACATTGTCCTCAAACATCTCATTTCCAGCACATCCATCCTCCTGCGCACATCTCTATCCATAGCCCACGCCTCGCAACCATACAACATTGTTGGAACCACTATTCCTTCAAACATACCCATTTTTGCTTTCCGAGATAATGTTCTCGACTTCCACACATTTTTCAAGGCTCCCAAAATTTTCGCCCCCTCCCCCACCCTATGATCCACTTCCGCTTCCATGGTTCCATCCGCTGACAGATCCACTCCCAGATATCTAAAACACTTCACTTCCTCCAGTTTTTCTCCATTCAAACTCACCTCCCAATTGACTTGACCCTCACCCCTACTGTACCTAATAACCTTGCTCTTATTCACATTTACTCTTAACTTTCTTCTTCCACACACTTTACCAAACTCAGTCACCAGCTTCTGCAGTTTCTCACATGAATCAGCCACCAGCGCTGTATCATCAGCGAACAACAACTGACTCACTTCCCAAGCTCTCTCATCCCCAACAGACTTCATACTTGCCCCTCTTTCCAGGACTCTTGCATTTACCTCCCTAACAACCCCATCCATAAACAAATTAAACAACCATGGAGACATCACACACCCCTGCCGCAAACCTACATTCACTGAGAACCAATCACTTTCCTCTCTTCCTACACGTACACATGCCTTACATCCTCGATAAAAACTTTTCACTGCTTCTAACAACTTGCCTCCCACACCATATATTCTTAATACCTTCCACAGAGCATCTCTATCAAATCTATCATATGCCTTCTCCAGATCCATAAATGCTACATACAAATCCATTTGCTTTTCTAAGTATTTCTCACATACATTCTTCAAAGCAAACACCTGATCCACACATCCTCTACCACTTCTGAAACCGCACTGCTCTTCCCCAATCTGATGCTCTGTACATGCCTTCACCCTCTCAATCAATACCCTCCCATATGATTTACCAGGAATACTCAACAAACTTATACCTCTGTAATTTGAGCACTCACTCTTATCCCCTTTGCCTTTGTACAATGGCACTATGCACGCATTCCGCCAATCCTCAGGCACCTCACCATGAGTCATACATACATTAAATAACCTTACCAACCAGTCAACAATACAGTCACCCCCTTTTTTAATAAATTCCACTGCAATACCATCCAAACCTGCTGCCTTGCCGGCATATATATATATATATATATGTATATATATATATATATATATATATATATATATATATATATATATATATATATATATATATATATATATATATATATATATATATATATATATATATATATATATATATATATATATATATATATATATATATATATCCCTTTTATCCCTAGGGTTAGGGGAGAAAGAATACTTCCCACGTATTCCCTGCGTGTCGTAGAAGGCGACTAAAAGGGAAGGGAGCGGGTGGCTGGAAATCCTCCCCTCCCGTTTTTTTTTTTTTTTTTTTTTTTTTTTTTTAATTTTCCAAAAGAAGGAACAGAGAAGGGGGCCAGGTGAGGATATTCCCTCTAAGGCCCAGTCCTCTGTTCTTAACGCTACCTCGCTAATGCGGGAAATGGCGAATAGTATGAAAAGAAAAAAAAAAAAGAAAAAAAAAATATATATATATATATATATATATATATATATATATATATATATATATATATATATATATATATATATATATATATATATATATATATATATTTATATATATATATTAAGAATATATGGTGTGGGAGGAAAGTTGTTAGAAGCAGTGAAAAGTTTTTATCGAGGATGTAAGGCATGTGTACGTGTAGGAAGAGAGGAAAGTGATTGGTTCTCAGTGAATGTAGGTTTGCGGCAGGGATGTGTGATGTCTCCATGGTTGTTTAATTTGTTTATGGATGGGATTGTTAGGGAGGTAAATGCAAGAGTTTTGGAAAGAGGGGCAAGTATGAAGTCTGTTGGGGATGAGAGAGCTTGGGAAGTGAGTCAGTTGTTGTTCGCTGATGATATAGCACTGGTGGCTGATTCATGTGAGAAACTGCAGAAGCTGGTGACTGAGTTTGGTAAAGTGTGTGGAAGAAGAAAGTTAAGAGTAAATGTGAATAAGAGCAAGGTTATTAGGTACAGTAGGGTTGAGGGTCAAGTCAATTGGGAGGTGAGTTTGAATGGAGAAAAACTGGAGGAAGTGAAGTGTTTTAGATATCTGGGAGTGGATCTGGCAGCGGATGGAACCATGGAAGCGGAAGTGGATCATAGGGTGGGGTAGGGGGCGAAAATTCTGGGGGCCTTGAAGAATGTGTGGAAGTCGAGAACATTATCTCGGAAAGCAAAAATGGGTATGTTTGAAGGAATAGTGGTTCCAACAATGTTGTATGGTTGCGAGGCGTGGGCTATGGATAGAGTTGTGCGCAGGAGGATGGATGTGCTGGAAATGAGATGTTTGAGGACAATGTGTGGTGTGAGGTGGTTTGATCGAGTGAGTAACGTAAGGGTAAGAGAGATGTGTGGAAATAAAAAGAGCGTGGTTGAGATAGCAGAAGAGGGTGTTTTAAAATGGTTTGGGCACATGGAGAGGATGAGTGAGGAAAGATTGACCAAGAGGATATATGTGTCGGAGGTGGAGGGAACAAGGAGAAGAGGGAGACCAAATTGGAGGTGGAAAGATGGAGTGAAAAAGATTTTGTGTGATCGGGGCCTGAACATGCAGGAGGGTGAAAGGAGGGCAAGGAATAGAGTGAATTGGAGCGATGTGGTATAACGGGGTTGACGTGCTGTCAGTGGATTGAATCAAGGCATGTGAAGCGTCTGGGGTAAGCCATGGAAAGCTGTGTAGGTATGTATATTTGCGTGTGTGGACGTATGTATATACATGTGTATGGGGGGGGGTTGGGCCATTTCTTTCGTCTGTTTCCTTGCGCTACCTCGCAAACGCGGGAGACAGCGACAAAGTATAACATATAATAATATATATATATATATATATATATATATATATATATATATATATATATATATATATATATATATATATGCACACATACACACATATACACACACACATATATATTTATATATATATATATATATATATATATATATATATATATATATATATATATATATATATATATATATATATATATATATATACATATATATATATGTATATACATATGAAAAATGTAAGAAATAATTTAGAAAACTGAAACTTCTAGCTTGAAATGAAATGAAAAATGAATATCACATAATGGTTCAACCTCTGGCTATGGAAAAGGGAAATGTATAATTTATTTACACAAACGTCAATAGTAGTTTTCATCAATTTAACCACTGTATCATTCTGCCTGGTCCACTTCTCTTATCATGAAACTGGAATATTGGCTTATGATGTTTCTCAATTGTCTTCATTACACAAAGTACAACCATATCTTAGATACATGAAGGAGGTTGTTGGTCATCCGCCATAATAAAGCCTTGACAGACCAAAAGTTTATCTGGACCTCAACTTTTCCAGTGCATTCATGAAAAAACGCCTTTATGCTTTCCATCTCTATCACTTTGAAAAATGCTCCCTTTGTTCACATTTCAAGGAAAGAATAAGCTTAAATGTCTAAGCTACATTCTTTTCCAATTTCACTATTTTCTTGTCAGAGCACCATGTATGAAAACTATCACTCCAGTAACACAACTATAAACATTTACTTCCCCTTTAAAAAAGTTCTGGGGAAGTCTGTCTCGATACACTGCGGGTCACTCCACCACCTGGCGAGGTTTGTGCTGCAATGGTTCTTAATTCACAAAAGTAATAGCATCACTGGTGGGCGGAAGATGAGGGATGTAATTGTATTAAATTTCCTGAAGACCTCAACTAACACTTTCTATCAAGTTCATAAATCGTTTTAAGGACAGCATTCACATCCATCAACTGCCTGGCCAAGTATCATGTCAACCTCCTTGTTTGCGGAACAGTTTGGACAATCACATGTTTACCAAATGGCGTCCTAGCTTCGTCTCTTTGATGTATATCAGCTGACTGTTATATTCCTCTCTTGTGTCTCCCCTGGTGATGTGATTATTACACGAAAGTGCACTTGGGAACGTTTCGTGCTTTATTTTCCCCATGGACTCAGTAGTATATATATATGGTAGAGGATTTGTGGATCAGGTGTTTGGTTTGAAGAATGTTTTTGAGAAATACTTAGAAAAGCAAATGGATTTGTATGTAGCATTTATGGATCCGGAGAAGGCATATGATAGAGTTGATAGAGATGCTCTGTGGAAGGTATTAAGAATATATGGTGTGTGAGGCAAGTTGTTAGATGCAGTGAAAAGTTTTTATCGAGGATGTAAGGCAAGTGTGCGTGTAGGAAGAGAGGAAAGTGATTGGTTCTCAGTGAATGTAGGTTTGCGGCAGGGGTATGTGATGTCTCCATTGTTGTTTAATTTGTTTATGGATGGGGTTGTTAGGGAGGTGAATGCAAGAGTTTTGGAAAGAGGGGCAAGTATAAAGTCTGTTGGGGATGAGAGAGCTTGGGAAGTGAGTCAGTTGTTGTTCGCTGATGATACAGCGCTGGTGGCTGATTCATGTGAGAAACCGCAAAAGCTGGTGACTGAGTTTGGTAAAGTGTGTGAAATAAGAAAGTTAAGAATAAATGTGAATAAGAGCAAGGTTATTAGTTACAGTAGGGTTGAGGGTCAAGTCAATTGGGAGGTAAGTTTGAATGGAGAAAAACTGGAGGAAGGAAAGTGTTTTAGATATCTGGGAGTGGATCTGGCAGCGGATGGAGCCATAGAAGCGGAGGTGGATCATAGGGTAGGGGAGGGAGGGAAAATCCTGGGAGCCTTGAAGAATGTTTGGAAGTCGAGTACATTATCTCGGTAAGCAAAAATGGGTATGTTTGAAGGAATAGTGGTTCCAACAATGTTGTATGGTTGCAAGGCGTGGGCTATGGATAGAGTTGTGCGCAGGAAGATGGATGTGCTGGAAATGAGATGTTTGAGGACAATGTGTGGTGTGAGGTGGTTTGATCGAGTAAGTAACGTAAGGGTAAGAGAGATGTGTCGAAATAAAAAGAGCGTGGTTGAGAGAGCAAAAGAGGGTGTTTTGAAATGGTTTGGGCACATGGAGAGAATGAGTGAGGAAAGATTGACCAAGAGGATATATGTGTCGGAGGTGGAGGGAACGAGGAGAAGTGGGAGACCAAATTGGAGGTGGAAAGATGGAGTGAAAAAGATTTTGTGTGATCGGGGCCTGAAAATGCAGGAGGATGAAAGGAGGGCAAGGAATAGTGTGAATTGGATCGATGTTGTATACCGGGGTTGACATGCTGTCAGTGGATTGAATCAGGGCATGTGAAGCGTCTGGGGTAAACCATGGAGAGCTGTGTAGGTATGTATATTTGCGTGTGTGGAATTATGTATATACTTGTGTATGGGGGTGGGTTGGGCCATTTTTTTCGTCTATTTCTTTGCGCTACCTCGTAAACGCTTGAGGCAGCGACAAAGCAAAAAAAAAAAAAAGAAAAGAAAATATGTATATATATATATATATATATATATATATATATATATATATATATATATATATATACTTATATATTTATATTGCTTTGTCGCTGTCTCCCGCCTTTGCGAGGTAGCGCAAGGTAACAGACAAAAGAAATGGCCCAACCCACCCCCATACACAATGTATATACATACACGTCCACACACGCAAATATACATACCTATACATCTCAATGTACACATATATATACACACACAGACACATACATATATACCCATGCACACAATTCACACTGTCTGCCTTTATTCTTTCTCGTCGCCACCTCGCCACACATGGAATACCATCCCCCTCCCCCCTCATGTGTGCGAGGTAGCACTAGGAAAAGACCACAAAGGCCCCATTCGTTCACACTCAGTCTCTAGCTGTCATGCAATAATGCCCGAAACCACAGCTCCCTTTCCACATCTAGGCCCCACACAACTTTCCATGGTTTACCCCTGACGCTTCACATGCCCTGATTCAATCCACTGACAGCACGTCAACCCCGGTATACCACATCGATCCAATTCACTCTATTCCTTGCCCTCCTTTCACCCTCCTGCATGTTCAGGCCCCGATCACACAAAATCTTTTTCACTCCATCTTTCCACCTACAATTTGGTCTCCCACTTCTCCTCGTTCCCTCCACCTCCGACACATATATCCTCTTGGTCAATCTTTCCTCACTCATTCTTTCCATGTGCCCAAACCATTTCAAAACACCCTCCTCTGCTCTCTCAACCAAGCATTTTTTATTTCCACACGTCTCTCTTAACCTTACATTACTTACTCGATCAAACCACCTCACACGACACATTGTCCTCAAACATCTCATTTCCAACACATCCACCCTCCTGCGTAGAACTCTATCCATAGCCCACGCCTCGCAACCATACAACATTGTTGGAACCACTATTCCTTCAAACATACCCATTTTTGCTTTCCGAGATAATATTCTCGACTTCCACACATTCTCCAAGGCTCCCAGGATTTTCGCCCCCTCCCCCACCCTATGATTCACTCCCGCTTCCATGGTTCCATCTGCTGCCAGATCCACTTCCAGATATCTAAAACACTTTACTTCCTCCAGTTTTTCTCCATTCAAACTTACCTCCCACTTATATATATATATATATATATATATATATATAAATATATATATATATATAGATATATATATATATATATATATATATATATATATATATATATATATATATATATATATATATATATATATTTATTTATTCATTATACTTTGTTGCTGTCTCCCGCGTTAGCGAGGTAGCGCATGGAAACAGACGAAAGAATGAGCCAACCCACCTACATACACATGTATATACTACACGTCCACACACGCACATATATATACCTATACATCTCAATGTGTACATATATGTACACACTCAGGCATATATATATATATATATATATATATATATATATATATATATATATATATATATATATATATATATATATTTTTTTTTTTTTTTCTTTTTTCAAACTATTCGCCATTTCCCGCATTAGCGAGGTAGCGTTAAGAACAGAGGACTGGGCCTTTGAGGGAATACCCTCACCTGGCCCAATTCTCTGTTCCTTCTTTTGGAAAGTTAAAAAAAAAAAACGAGAGGGGAGGATTTCCAGCCCCCCGCTCCCTCCCCTTTTAGTCGCCTTTTACGACACGCAGGGAATACGTGGGAAGTATTCTTTGTCCCCTATCCCCAGGGAAAATATATATATATACATATATATATATATATATATATATATATATATATATATATATATATATATATATATATATATATATATATATACATATATATATATATATATATATATATATATATATATATATATATATATATATATATATATATATATATATATATATATATATATATATATATATATATATATATATATATATATATATATATATATATATATATATATATATATATATATATATATATATATATATATATATATATATATATATATATATATATATATATATATATATATATATATTATTCACATATTTATTATACATTTTCGCTGTCTCCCGCATCAGAGAGATACCGCAAGGAAGCAGACGAAAAAACGTCTCAACCCACATACGGACAACAATTACGTCCACACTGGCGCATATACATACCTATACATCTCTACGTATACATATATATACACACACAGATATATACATATATACACATGTACATAATTCATACATTCTGCCCTTATTCATTCTCGTCGCCACCCGCCACACATAAAATGACAACTCCCTCCCCCCTCATGTGCGCAAGGTAGCGCTTGGAAAAGACAACAATCAGTCTCTAGCTGTCATGTATGATGCACCGAAACCACAGCTCCCTTTCCATACCCATTCTCCACAAAACATTCCAGTGTTTACCCCAGACGCTCCACAGGCCCTCGTTCAATACACTGACGGCACGTCGACCCCGGTATACCACATCGATCCAATTCACTCTCTTCCTTGCACGCCTTTCACTTTCCTGCCTGTTCAGGCCCCGATCGCTCAAAATCTTTTTCACTCCATCCTTCCACATCCAATTTGGTCCTCCCACTTCTCGTTCCCTCCACCTCTGACACATATATCCTCTTTGTCAATGTTTCATAACTCATTCTCTTCATGCGACCAAACTATTTCAAAACACGCTCTACTGCTCACTCAACCACACTGTTTTTATTACCACACATCTCTCTTACCCTTTCATTACTTACTCGATCAAACCACCTCACACCACATATTGTCCTCAAACATCTCATTTCCAGCACATCCACCCTCCTGCGCACTACTCTATGTATAACCCACGTCTTGGAACCACTATCCCTTTAAACATACCCAATTTTGCTTTCCAAGATAACGTTCTCGACTTCCACTCATAATTCAACGCTCCCAGAACTTTCGCCCCCTCCCCCACCCTATGACTGACTTTCGCTTCCATGGTTCCATCCGCTGCCAAATCCAACCCCAGATATCTAAAACAATTCACTTCCTCCAGTTTTTCTCCATTGAAAATTACCTCCCAGATGACCTGTCCTTCAAACCTACTCTACCTAAAAGCCGTTGCTCTTATTTGCATTTACTCTCAGCTTTCTTCTTTCAAATACTTTACCAAACTCAGTCACCAGCTTCTGCAGTATCTCACCCGAACCAGCTGCCAGCGAACAACTGACTCACTTCCCAAGCTCTCTCATCCACAACAGACTGCATACGTGAATTCTTGCATTCACCTCCCTACCAACCCCATCCATAAACAAATCAAATAACCATGGAGACATCACGCACCCCTGCCGTAAATCAACATTTACTGAGAGCCAATCACTTTCCTCTCTTCCTACTTTTACACATGCTTTACATCCTCGATAAAATCTTTACACTGCTTCTAGCAACTTGCCTCCCACACCATATATTCTTAATACCTTCCACAGAGCATCTCTATCAACTCTATCATATGACTTCTCCAGTTCCATAAATATTACATGCAGATCCATTTGATTTTCTAGGTATTTCTTACATACATTCCTCAAAGCAAACACCTGATCCACACATCCTCTACCACTTATGAAACCACAGTGCTCGTTCCCAGTCTGATGCTCTGTACATGTCTTCACCCTCTTAATCAATACACTCCCATATAATTTACCAGGAATACTCAACAAACTTATACCTCAGTAATCTGAGCACTCACTTTAATGCCCTTTGCCTTTGTACAATGAATGGCACTATGCAATCATTCCGCCAATCCTCAGGCACCTCATAATGAGTCATACATATACTCAATAACCTTACCAAACAGCCAACAATACAGTAACCCCATTTTTAATAAATTCCGCTGCAATACCATCCAAACCCGGTGCCCTGCCGGCTTTCAGCTTGCGTGAAGCTTTTACGACCTCTTTTCTATTTACCGAAATATTCTCCCTAACCTTCTCACTTAGGATACGACCTCGACCAAAACACACAATATCAGCCACTCTATCATCAAACACAATCAACAAACCTTCAAAATATTCACACTGTCTCCTTCTCACATTACCATTACTTGTTATCACCTCCTCATTATCCCCCTTCACTGATGTTCCCATTTGTTCTCTTGTCTTACGAACTTTATTTGCCTCCTTCCAAAACATCCTATTATTCTCCCTAAAATCTAATGATACTCTCTCACCCCAACTCTCATTTCCCATCTTTTTCGCCTCTTGCACCTTTCTCTTGACCTCCTGCCTCTTTCTTTAGTACACCTATCAGTCATTTGCATTATTTACATGCAAAGATCGTGCAAATGCCTATCTCTTCTCTTTCACTAATTATCTTGCTTCTTAATCCAACCACTCACTACCCTTTCTAATCAGCCCACCTCCCAAGCTCTTCTTGCCGCAAGCATCTTTTGCACAAGCCATCACTGCTTCCCTATATACATCCCATTCCATCCCACTCCCCTTACGTACTTTGTTCTCACCTTTTTCTATTCTGTACTCAGTCTTTCCTGGTATTTCCTCACAAAAGTATCATTCCCAAGCTCACTTACTCTCACCATTCTCTTAACCCCAGCGTTCTCTCTTATTTTCTGAAAAATCTTTACAAATTTTCACCTTCGCCTGCACAAGATAATAATCAGCACAATAGCATCCAAATGTCTCTTGGAAAATAAGAAAACGAGATGAGAAAATTTCGAACCCCTCGATATGTATATATATATATATATATATATATATATATATATATATATATATATATATATATATATATATATATATATATATTGACAAGAAAATAGTGAAATTGGAGAAAAATGTAGCTTAGACATTGAAGCTTATTGATAGAGTGGTTAAATTGATGAGAACTGCTATTGACGTTTGTGTAAATAAATTATACATTTTCTTTTTCCATAGCCAGAGGTTGAACCATTATGTGACATTCATTTTTTCATTCATTTCAAGCTAGAAGTTTCAGTTTTCTAAATTGTTTCTTACATTTTTCATATGTATATATATATATGTGTGTGTGTGTGTGTATATGTGCGTATGTATGTGTATGTGTGTGTATGTATATGT